>NW_006923397.1:29655-36991 GCF_000298275.1 Orycteropus afer afer | reverse complement strand
TCACATGCCTGTACTTTGTTTGGCCTCCAGTTCCTCTTAATGGTGTCATAGCACTTTAACAGTCTCTATCCACTTATTCTGAAGACTCCTATGTGTCAGTCCCCACCTGCTTTGAGTTCTTGGTCACGAGCTCCGCCATGATAACCTGATGATGGGCAGGGATGAGTCTCTTATACATACCAACAATGGGAGAAATAATGCCTTTGATAACTCTGTGTTTTCTTTTACAAAGGAAATTCTTTGAACCTCAAACATTTTGTAAAGTAGGCTGTTGAAACCATTCCAACCAGTTAGTCAACAGTCTTTTCTGACGTGGGCTATAAAAATGGTTCATATCCAAATTATCACCCATGTCCTCATTGCTGACTGGCCCAGGTCCCCTAGAAGATGACCTGAGGCCCAGACACCAGTCAAAATATTCTCATTGCTGTATTATGTTACAGATGTTTTAATGTATCTGGAAGAGTTTCTTTAATTTTTTTTTTTTTTTTGCGTAGAAAGGTACACTATACACTATATACTAAAACAAACATTTGACTAACTGATGTTACATATGACCCATAACTGTTGCAACATACATACAAAATCGACTTAAAGACAGATTTATGAATAGAACTCTTTCATAATCCGAGGACTACCTGTATATAATATGGTGTGAACACAACAGCCAAATCACATCACATTCTATTTCACAAAATATATTGTGGACATCAAGCAATGCATGACTGTATTCAAAAAGTTATGTAACCGTTACTCTGATCCGATTCCTAATCATATTCATTACTGACAAAAGGGAACCTTGTACCATTGGCTGTTACTCTCCATCCCTCCCTGCAGATCCCACTCCCCAGTTTCTAGCAAATACAAATCGACTTTCTTTTTCTATGGCTTTGCCTCTTGTGCACATTTGTTGTTTGTTGCTGGAACCATACAATGTGTGGCCTTTTGTATCTAGCTCCTTTCACTTAACATTATTTTGTTTTCAAGGTTTATCTATGACATGGCACGTATCAATATATATATATTTAAATTGCCAAATAGGATTCTATTGTGTGGAATATTTTGTTGATTTGTTCATCAGTTAATGGACATTTGGGTTGATTCCACTTTTCAACTATTATGAATAATACTGGTGTGATCAAGCATGTACAAGTTTTTGCATGGTTGTACAATTTCATTATTTGGGGTTACATAGCTGAATGGAATTGAAAGGTAATATGATAAGACTACAGCCTTCAGTATGGATTACCCCCTAACATAAAGAAAACAAAAATTCTCACAACTGGACCAATAAGCAATATCATGATAAATGGAGAAGAGATTGAAGTTGTCGGGGATTTCATTTTCTTTGGATCAACACCCATGGAAGCAGCATTCAAGAAATCAAAAGACATATTGCACTGGCCCAATCTGCTGTAAAACACTTCTTTAAAGTGTTAAAGAGTAAAGATGTCACTTTGAAGACTAGAGTGCACCTGACTCAAGCCATGGTATTTTCAGTACCCTCACATGCATGTGAAAGCTGGACAATGAATAAGGAAGACCAAAGAAGAATTGATGCAGTTGAATTGTGGTGTTGTCATCAAAGAAAGAGTATTGAAAATATCATAGACTGCCAGAAGAACAAACAAATATGTTTTGGAAGAAGTACAGCTGGAATGCTGCTTAGAGACGAGAATGGCCAGACTTCCTCTCTTGTACTTTGGTCATGTTATCAGAAGGGACCAGCCCCTGGGGAAGTATAACCATTCTTGACGGCAGATCTGATCCATAGTGACCCTTCCTTGGATTTCCAAGGCAATATCACTACAGAAGTAGATTGCCCAACCTTCCTTCTGAGGAGTAGCTCATGGGTTTGAACTGCCAGCCTTCTGGTTAGCAGTCAGGTGCCTTAGGCACTCCACCACCAGCGCCTATTTTACCTCCTTGGTAAAATAGAGCATCGGTGAAAAAGGGGAAGACATTCAACAAGATGGATTGATACAGTGACTATAATGACAGGCTTAAGCATAGCAAGGACTGTGAGGATGGCAATGGACTGAACGGTGTTTTGTTCTAGTGTACAGAGGGTCACTGTGAGTCCGTAAGGCTGTATTTAACATTCTCAAGGTTTGCCACGCTGGTTTCCATGCTTTACCATTTTACCTCATCCCTTTCCCCCAGCAATTCATGAGGGTTCCAATTTGTCCACATTCTCACTAACACTTACTATCTACCTTTTTAATTACAGTCATCCTAATGGCAGCCCCTCCCCCCCCATAAAGATTACCACCTGTAGGTCTGTTCTGCCACAGGGGGTCAGGATTTTCACACCTGAGACTCTGGGACCATGTGACTGGCATGAAAGGAGGAAGCCAGGCCTGTCCTTGACGTATGAACCTAGAGTCCAGCCAAGGAAGGTCCCAACATTTGGTTTACTCATTTCCCCACTGAAGATGTTTCCTTCTCTTTGAACCTGTGTCAACCTATCTCCCCAGAACCAATTCTGAATCTATATTAAAATACTATAGCATCTATGGTTTGGGCCTTCAGTCAGTGGAGACTTCTGTACAATAAACGTTGTCAGAATATTATAGGAGAAAAGACAGAATAAAACAGATGGGAACAATCTAGAGAAGGTAAGGTCCTGTGCTGGTTACAGAAGAGAAATGCCTTGACAGAAACCACAGCAGAAGGCAGCTCACAGCAAGCGTTTTACTCACTATTGACAGCACCACGATGGACCCAAAGCCAAAGCAGTATCTGCCTCCCACCATGGGTCCAGTGGCAAAGGGAGAAGCAGCCACAGAGTCTGCGGGACCGAAAATGGCAGTGGCCTTCCACCAACTGAAGCGATGGTTGCTCCGAGCAGGTGCATTTGGGCGCCTTTGGGCGCCCTCTACTGGCTGATGGCACACAGGGCCAGAAGCTCGGTTGCATTCACTGTTTATCTCTTCCCCCTTCTGGCTGTCATGGGAATAACTGAAATTGTCCATGACCTGGTCCTTATGCTGTTGGCAGAGAGAATTCTCTGCTCTAGCCACTCTGCTGTCTTGGCTGCAACATGCCTGGGAGTCATGGTCCAGGAAAAAAAAAAAAAAAAAAAGGAGATTTCATGACTAGATCATTTTTTCCCCAAAGAATCATACATTTCAACATGAAACACATACATTTCAACAGTAATAAAACCATCAATTTCAACTCAGAAATAAATTCAAAGTTTGGAAGAATATAAACCATCTGTGAACGGGAAGGTTTGGTGCTTCATCATGACAGTTTCCCAAACAGAAGAGTTTTTGAAATAGTCAGCCTGATAGTATATGAGGCTTTGTGATAAAACCAGAGAAATTAAATGTCAGAATATTTTGCAAGTGATGTCAGATGTTTTTTTATGTTTTACACAGAAAAGTATTTACCTCTTAGAGGTCATAAGATAGGACTGAAAGCAAAAACCCTGGAATGTTCCCAAATTTAGATGAATTTACAGGTTATTACAACATCCATGTGGCTTATTAGGTCAGTATTGTTAGTTGCCATCAGGTCCATAACTCTCGGTCATCCCATGTGTGCAGAATAGAACTGGGCCATAGGATTTTCCAGGCTGTAACCTTTCTGGGGGATCTGAGTGTTATTTGTGATTCTAAATTTCTACAGTCATTTATAGTGCAACTAGAAAATCCTGTTAGACCTGGAATACTATCAAGACTATAAGATGCAAAAAATTTTCCCTTACTTCTTGATTATAAATGAAATCTATCCCATCATGCACGAATGTGCCAATTACAAGGGATTGTCACAGTAAGGACACTGTCATAACAGAGAAAAGATTTATTGACTTTATAGAAATCAAAGAGCAAATAGGCTACAGTATAGCTCAGAAAGTTATTACTACACTGATAAAGATGATATTGACATGAAAATGCTCCTGGCCAGAGAGATGATAACAGAGCAGCTATAGAAAATGTATAAAGGGTGAAAGTCATTGTTCCTCAAAGTCATCATGACACATTGTTATTTGCTTAACTCATAATCTTAATTTAAACTATGAAACTTCCGCTTCTATGAGTTCAAATATGCCAAGCTTTTATAATACTGTGCAAAAGATATACACACACTTTCTTTTGCAAATTAAATGAGCAGATGGGATATTCTCATACCAATTCTAAAACTACATTATAAGCACATAAGAATACTCTGTAAGAATCCAGATCAGATACAGTCATGGTACTCGTGCAAATTAACATGATTTATGGTGCAGTGGATAACTCGTTATTGCTCTTCTAGTCATGGTCTTTGTGACTCCCACCAGAAGACTGGGTGGAACTAGTAAATGTGAGATGCTTGTGATCTGCCAACAGCATTGGACAGCTTGTGTAATGTAAATAAGGTACCTGGCACCCTTGTGGGAGTGGGACCATGCAAATAAGGTGTATGGAACCTTAATGTGGGGATTGATCAGTTTTGTCATTCCACTAGGCTTAAAATGAGCCCTGCTAGAGGCAGAAAGGGAATCCACTACCATCATGACAGAGAGCACGTTCTTGGACCCGAGATCCCTGTTCTGAGATGACAGAGTTGGCAGACAGTCAGCAGGCAGTGGTCAGGCAGTTGGCCAACAGTTGGGAAAGAGCAGCAGCAGAACAGCAGAACTGAGAGACCAGCATGAGACAGAGTGGTGGGCTTGCCAGCCCGCAAAACAAGAAAGGTGAGTGCCTTTGGGCAGGAGGCTTGCTGGTGGAGTGGGTGCGCCTAGGTGCACCTATCAACAGAGCTAAAAGGGCTTTGTAACACTTGCCTAAGCAGGGTGGAGGCCAGGCTGAGAGGCCAAGTGACAAAGAGAAGCATGCCTGCAGGCATGGGAGAGGGGAGGCTGTCCTGATCGAAGAATTCTATCCTGAGTATTTCTGAACCTGAATTATATAACCTGTTACTTCCCTAATAAACTCCATAATCATGGGTATTGTCTGTGAGTTCTGTGTGGCCATTGCAATGAATTATGGAATCCAGCAGTCAAGTAGAGAATGCTGTGGGAGGGACAGTTGGTGTCAGAGGTGGCAAAACTGTTGGAGGGTGGTAGCATGTCTAGCCTTATAGGGATAGGCCTGGCTGTTGATGCTGATGGTGATTCTTTCCCTACATCATGAGGGGGACTCCACCCCCATGTCCTTTTTGCATTTCTCCAATATTAATGTTGTTGTTGTTAGTTGCTGTCGAGTCGGCTCTGACTCATAGTGACCCTGTGTACAACAGAACAAAACACTACCCTGTCCTGCGTCATCCTCACAATCCTTGCTATACTTGAGGCCATAGTTGCAGCCACTGTGTCAGTTCATGTCGTTGAGTCTTCTGCTTTTTTGCTACCCTCTACTTCACCAAGCATGATACCCTTCTCCAGGGAATAGTCCCTTTTGACAACATGACCAAAGTCAGTGAGACAAAGTCTGGCCATACTTCTAAGGAGCATTCCGGCTGCACTTCTTCTAGGACAGATTTATTCCTTCTGGCTGGCTGTGGTATTTTCGGTTTTCGCCAACACTGTAATTCAAAGGCATCAGCTCGTTTTCAGTCTTCCTTATTCATTGCCCAGTTAAGTCTCTGGGTCTGTATTATTAACCCGCATTTCAGAATGGTTATGAGAATTCACAGTAATACTGCTGATGTATGAAAGGACCCCCAGATGAATTAATACCTATTATTTTTTTTATAGAAAGAATGTATAAATGGAAGTTTTCTCATTGCTTATTGGTCTATTTGTGAGGATTTTTGTTTTCTTTATGTTGAAGGGTAATCCATACTGAAGGCTGTAGTCTTTGATCTTCATCATTAAGTGCAGTTGTTAATTCATCTTCCTCCAATCCTGATGTTGTGTTCTTCTTCATATAGTCCAGCTTCTCAAATTGTTCCCTCAGCATAGAGATTGAATAATTATAGTGAAAGGATACAACTCTGATGCATACCTTTCTTGATTTTAAACCTTGCTCTGTTCAAATGACTGCCTCTTGGTCTATGTACAGGTACCACATGAGTATAATTAAATAATTAAGTGTTCTGCAATTTCCATCAACACTTTTTTGATTATCCTCAGCAAAAATTTACTTGTGTGTGATAAATCTTTGTGGAAGTGGATTGTCTCTATCTTCTTTCTGTGGAGCAGCTGGTGGGTTTGAACCATCAACCTTGTGGTTAGCAATCAGATACCCTAGACACTGCACCACCAGAGCTCCTTCTTCAAAGTAGAGTCAACCTTAACGATGCAGATGGAGTCAAGTTTTCAAGACCTTCATTTGCTGATGTGGCATGACGCAAATGAGAAGAAACAGCCGAAAACATCCATTAATAATTGGAACATGGACTGTACAAATCTAGGAAAATTGGAAGTCATAAAAAATGAAATGGAATGCATAAAGATCAACATCTGTGTTAGACTGGGCTCTCTAGAGAAGCAAAACCAGTAAAGCTTACATATACATATATTGTTGTTGTTATGTGCTGTCAAGTCAGTCACGACTCATAGTGACCCCTCCTTGGGTTTCTGAGGCAGTATCACTATGGAAATAGATTGCCCAATCTTCCTTCTGAGGAGTGGCTGTTGGGTTTGAACTGTCAGCCCTCTGGTTAGCAATCAGGTGCCTTAGGCACTATATAGAGAAAGAGAAATTTATCTTAGGAAAATGGCTCACATACTTACTAAAGAAGCTGGCAGGTCCCAAGATCTTGGATCAAATGTCAAGCTGGAGGCTTTTCCTGACTTACGCAGCTGCAGGGGCTGATGAGCTCAAGGCAGGCCGTATACCAGCTGTTGACTCCAACAAATGACAAATCCAAGATCTCCAGGCCAAACGGTGGATTGTTCACTCACGGACAGTTGTAGGCAGCACAACAGGATCCTGATCCACAGAAGAGTGTCTCTTCTCCCAGGATGTCGATAAATATATTGGAAGCAGGCCACAGCCCTAGGGAAACTCCCTTTCAACGGATTGGCTGCTCAAAACATACACATCCAACCCCATCATGGGAATAACCCACATCACAATTGCTTAAACCACTCAGAATTGTGGTCCAGCCAAGTTGACACACAGCTCCAACTATTATAACATGTAGGCATTAGTGAGCTGAAATGGCCATTTTGAATCAGACAAACATATGTTCTACTATTCCAGAAATGACAAATTGAAGAGGAATGGTGTCACATTCATCATCAAAAAGAGCATTTCAAGATCTATCCTGAAGTATAGTGCTGTCAATGTTAGGATAATATCCATACAGATACAAGGAAGTTCAGTTAATATGACTGTTATTCAAACATAGAAAAGGATGGAATCCTCCCTAACTCATTTTATGAAGCAAGCATAACCTT
>NW_006923397.1:2666-3874 GCF_000298275.1 Orycteropus afer afer | reverse complement strand
TCATTCTTTATGCTAGTCATGATATTGTTATACCCCATGTATAATGAAACCCCCATATAATATTTTTATTTTAAATAAATTATTAGGAAAATTGTTTGTAAAAAGTTTGTCTTTCATTTTTATCTACGTATTTACCATTTCCCATGCTCTTCATTCCTTCCTGGAGATCAGGTCTCTGGTCCAGCCAAATAACTCTCATCAGCCTTCCTTCATACCGGCATGAGTTTCCATCTCACACCCACTAAGTCCTCAATGGCTTCAGAGCTGGTACGCAAGGCACGGATCACTTACAGCTGGGAAATCTGAGGCCCAGGGAGAGTTAATGACTTATCCACTCAGCTAGTAAATAGAAGAATCTAGATCACCTCTCAGCCTGGTATCTCCCCATGTCTCTCAAAGACTGCAAAACAGTGAGAACTGTCCATGCTGTATAGACAGTTTCTCCTATTGTTGTTGTTAGTTACTGTCAAGTTAATTCTGACGCAATCCCAAGTGTGTAGAGAACTGCCTCATAGGGTTTCCTTGGCTGTAATCTTTCTGGAAGCTGATTGCCAGATCTTTCTCCTGCAGAGCCACTGAGTGTGTTTGAACAACCAGCATTTCAGTTAGCAGCCTAATGCTTAACCATCACCCCACCAAAGCTTCTTTACCCCATGGGGCATTAATGAGATAATACATGTAAGATGTTTAGCACCATACCTGGCTTAGAGTAGGCATTCAATGAATGTTAGCTGTTGTTATTGTTGATATTTTCCATGATTGTTCCATGGAGCTGGTTGGGGGTATGGGTTTACAGGGGGAGCGAGGTGGAACTAGAGGATGAAGGGGCCTGAGAAGGCAGTTCTAAGAAGTCCACTCCTGCTTCAACCCAGAGTGCTATCATGCTTCTCTCTGTATGGATTGAGCTTCTTTGTAAGAATTTGTTGGGGTGGGGGTGGGGAGAAATGTTTATGGCTTAAAAAGATCAGAAAATCATGCCCTAACCCTGTACTCCCCAATTTATCCCACTAGTCACGTGTGGCTGTCTAGAATATAAAGTCACAGTTGAGATGTGTTAAAAGCGTAAGATAGTCACTAGATTTCCAAGACAGTGCAAGAAAAGGATGTAGTTGTTGTTGTTATGTGCCGTTGAGTCGGATCCAACTCATAGCAACCCCTCCTTGGGTTTGTGAGGCAATTTTCACTATGGAAGTAGATTGCCCAACCTT
>NW_006923397.1:0-1896 GCF_000298275.1 Orycteropus afer afer | reverse complement strand
CTTGGTGAGGCTGTAAGCCTCCTGAGACTAGAGATGGCTTGCAGGCACAGTATGAGGGTTGGTGTTGAGGACCTTCCCACCTCCCCACTCAGTGCCCATTGCCTGTCTTCATACCTCCCACCTTCCCCCCAGAAAAAACCCACTGTTACTCAGTCGATTGCAACTAATAGCAACTCCCATTGGGTTTCCAAGGCTGTATATCTTTACGGAAGTCGATTGCTTCATCTTCCTCCTGCAGAGCTGGTGGTGGGTTTGAACTGCTGACCTGGTTAACAGCCAAATAAATGCCTTATCCACTACACCAGAGCTCCTTTCCCACCTCCACAGGCTCCCAAAATTACTGAGTAACTAACTATAGTTCATCCATGGACTTTCCCTGTGGCCTGAGCCATTGAGTTAACGAGCAGGAGTTGTTTCCCAGGAGTCTTGTGTCGCCACTGTCATCGCATCACTCATTTCTGCATGATGCTTTATGGTTTAAAAGTGCTTTTGTGGCTCTCTCACCTTCGAGGGGAGTCCTTGGGTAGTGCTTGAACGGTCAAGCATTCAACTATTAACCAAAACGATGGTGATCAAACCCACCCAGAGGTGCCTTGGAGGAAATGCTTGGCAATCTGCTCCCCACAGGTCACAGTCTAGAAGCAGTTCTACTTTGCACACATGGGGTCACCATGAGTTGGAATAAACTCAGTGGCAACTGGTTTGGTTGTCATTGTTGCTCTCTCATTCTTGGCTCCCAGTAGGTCCATGGAGAGGGTGGGGAGGAGGTCTAGCAAGCCCTGTAGTGCTACCTCCTGGAGGAGGAAACTGACATCCCGATTCACATCCTCCAAAGGGGCAAGGCCAGGGCTCTGAGTATAGCTCCAGCCAACTCTCCACTGCCCTGCCACATACTGTCTCTTGGGCACCCAAGTGCATAGGAGTTCCAGCTATTCCAACCAATCTATGAGTTTTGGGGTCAGGTGGTTGGGCAGAGTAGGCATGTCTTCAGACTGAGACTCTCAGTGTACTTGGGCAGCTCAGTAAATGGCTGGCCTCTGTGAGTCTGGCTCCAGCCTGAGATTTTCCTGTGTTAGGGAAGGAAACCCAGCTGTGCAGGATCTTCAGAAAGACTGCCCTTTCAGTTCTTCTTTTATAGACAAAAGCCACCAGGTTTTTGTGGATCAGCAGAATCTGGTCTTTCCTGGCCCTCCAAGCAGGAGCTATTTCTACAAAGAGAAGGATTAGACCTACCCTCAGGCTAAGACAAGAAAACCTTTGGTTAAGGCTTCCTTGACCCTCTGTCCTGGGGCCCCTTGACTTTAGGATGGGGCCTCCCCAGCTGGGAACCATCAGAAGGACCCTTGTGCTTGTGCTCATGGCCCTCCCCTCCTCCAGCATTCAGGTGAGTACATCAACACCTTCCAATCTCCCTCTCAACACTACTCTTTTCCTCCCAGGACTTGAGGACTCTGAGCTCCCTAAGACCTTGTTCTAGGCCCCACCCAGTGGCATCCCAAGGCCACCTTGCACTGGCATGGGAGAGCTGGTCATTCACATCTCTTCCCAATTCCACATCAAGTGACATCAGATTGGCAGCTGTTACGATGAGAGTATTTACACTGTGGGAATCGGCAAGCACCACAAATCAGGCCTTCTCCCGCTGAGCCAGTTGCTAAACATTTACCAACACATCACTGCCTGGCTTTCAACTGAGACCTGTCAAGGTGTTTGCTAATAATCACGGTTGTTAGTATCAGCCTCTGCTACATAAAGTCTCCAAGCCTCCTTCCCCAGCAGGTCAGCTTGGCCCCAGGGTGCAGAGCTAGCCAGGGTTAGAGTTGGAAGTGAGACCAGCATGCCCTGAGTTGGTAAGGACAAGATGATATGGACAGGGGATGGGTAGTTTTTGTTACA
>NW_006923396.1:48712-49242 GCF_000298275.1 Orycteropus afer afer | reverse complement strand
CAAAACTCATGTCTACATGTCACCACAGTAGGAGAAACCGACAGACAAGTTTGTCTTGCTGTTGGAGACCTCTCGTATCACCCCCACCTGGGTCCTTGTGGCTGACTGTTCCTCTGTCTGGCTTCCTAGCTTTTAATTCCCTTTCTCCTGCTCTCCCACCCTGCTGCTTTGGGTTTGCCTGCGTTCTCTCTCCTCACCTGGATTCCTGTGGCCGACTACTACTCTGTCTGGGTTCCTGGCTTTTAATCCCCCTTTTCCCGCTCTCCTACCCTGCTGCTTTTGGCCTGCCTGAGTTCCCTCTCTTCACCTAGATCCCTACGGTTGACTGCTCCTCTGTCCAGGTTCCTGGCTTTTTTATCCCCTTTTTCCTGCTCTCCTGCACTGCTGCTTTGGGCATGCCTGAGTTCCCTCTCCAATAAACAGCATCAAAATAAGTGGAGAGAAGATTGAGGTTGTCAAAGAATTCATGTTGCTTGGTTCTACAATTGATGCCAATGGAAGCAGCAGTCAGGACATTAGATGATGTGTAG
>NW_006923396.1:36765-47826 GCF_000298275.1 Orycteropus afer afer | reverse complement strand
AACTTTTCATTTTTCCTGTGCTGCTCTCATGATTCTTTCTTTGTCTTTGGTTTTGGTAAGTTTGATGATGATATGTCTGGGTGATTTTCTTTTGGGGTCTATCCTGTTTGGGGTTCGTTGGACTTCCTGAATGGATATATTCTCATCTTTCATCATACCAGGGAAATTTCCAGCAAATCTTTGACAATTTTCTCTCTGGTTTTATTTGAGTCTTCCTGTTCTGGAATTCTGATTACATGTAGGTTATTTCTTTTGATGGTACCCCACATGAACCTTAGGCTTTCTTCATTTTGTTTTGATCTTTTTTCTGATTTATCCCTTTCCAAAGAACAGTTCAGGTATTTGCCTTCAATCTCCCTAATTCTGTCTTCCATTGATTCAATTCTGCTCTTTTGCCCATTCAATGTTTTATCTATTTCTGAAAATTTAGTAGTAATCTTCTGGATTTCTGTGTGTAGATTTTGTATCATTTCCAATTTTTCATTTATTTTGTCATTCTTTGGATTCTCTTTTGAAATTGTTCTAGGGTTTTCTCTCTGTTTTCCTTGATCTCTCAGTTAGTTGAAAATACTTACATATAATTCATTTGAATTCCTTATCAGAGAGTTCCAATGCTGCGTCTTCCTCAGGGATGTGTTTTGCGTCTGTATATTGGTCCCTTGTTTCCCTTGCTTTATCTTGCTTCTTTGTGTGGACTGTGATGCTCTGTAGTCTCTGAGGCATTGTGACATTTTTGTGTTTATATTTAATTGGTGATTGTATGTTGGAGTGACTTGTCCACGATTTTCATTTTCTTTGTATGTTATCTACTCAAGTAGGGTACTGTGCTGTGCTCCTCTATTTGCTAGTGGGCAGCACTTATACACTCACCACTTATCTACTTTCTTGTCAGCCTGTCATATGTCCCTGCTGCCCTTGGCAAACAGAGCCTATTCCTAGGTCCCTGGAATCTGGTATTCTTTGCCTTGAGCCAAGGTCCATCTGACAGCAGCTATGATATCCCTTGTTCCACATCCTCTTCTGAATCCAGCTTGCACCTCTGGAAGTTCTCTGTCAACATACTGCTGCAACAGTTTTTGAATTATTTTCAGTAAGATCTTACTTGCGTGTGATATTAATAATATTGTTCAATAATTTCCACATTGTGTGGGATCACCTTTCTTTGGAATATGGATATGGATCTCTTCCAGTCAGTTGGCCAGGTAGCTGTCTTCCAAATCTCTTGGCATAACCGAGTGAGTGCCTCCAGTGCAGCATCCATTTGTTGCAATATCTCAATGGGTATTCCATCAATTCCCAAAGCCTTGTTCTTCGCCAATTCCTTCATTGTAGCTTTGACTTCCTCCTTCAGTACTATTGGTTCTAGATCATATGCCACCTCCTGAAATGGATGAAGATCGACCAGTTCTTTTTGGTACAGTGACTCTGTGTATTCCTTCCATCTTCTTTTGATGTTCCCTGCATCATTCAATGTTTTGCCCTTAGAATCATTCAATATTTCAACTCGAGGCTTAAGTTTTTCCTCAATTCTCTCAGCTTGAGAAATGCCGAGCATGTTCTTCCCTTTTGGTTTTCTAACTTCAGGTCTTTGCGCATTTCATTATAGTAATTGGCTTTGTCTTCTTGAGCTGCTCTTTGAAATCTTCAGTTAAATTCTTTTATCTTGTCATTTCTTCCATTTGCTTTAGCTATTCTCCACTCAAGGGCAGGTTTCAGAGTCTCTTCTGTCATCCATTTTGGTCTTCTCTTCTTTTGTTGTCTTTTTAGTGACCTCTTGCTTTCTTCATGGATGATGCTCTTTATGTCATCCCACAATTCTTCTGGTTTCCGGTCATTGGTGTTCAATTCATCAAATCTATTCTTTAGATGGTCTCCAAATTCAGGAGGGATATATTCTAGATCATATTTGAGCTCTTGTGGACTTCTTTTAATTGTCTTTAACTTCAAGTTGAACTTGCATATGAGCAGTTGATGGTCTGTTCCACGATCAGTTCCTGGCCTTGTTTTGGCTGAAGATATTGAGCTTTTCCATCGCCTCTTGCCACAGATGTAGTCAATCTGATTCCTGTGTATTCCATCTGGTGAAGTCCACATGTATAGCCGCCATTTGTGTCATTGAAAAAAGGTGTTTGCAATGAACAAGTTGTTGGTCTTGCAAAATTCTACCATGCAAGTTCCAGCATTATTTCTGTCACCAAGGCCAAATTTTCCAACTACCAGTGATTCTTCTTTGTTCCCAACTTTTGCATTCCAGTTACCAGTGATAATTAATACATCCTGATTGCAAGTTTGGTCAATTTCAGACTGCAAAAGTTGATAAAATTCCTCAATTTCCTCATCTTTGGCTTTGGTGGTTGGTGCATATATTTGAATAATAGTCGTATTAATGGGTCTTCCTTGTAGGTGTATGGATATTATCCTATCACTGACAGCATTGTACTTCAGGACAGATCTTGAAACATCCTTTGTGATGATGAATGCCACGCCATTCCTCTTCAAACTGTCATTCCAGGCATAGCAGATCATGTGGTTGTCTGATTCAAAATGGCCAAAACCAGTCCATTTCAGCTCACTAATGCCGAGGATATCAATCTTTATGCGTTCCATTTCATTTTTGACAACTTCCAGTTTTCCTAGATTCATACTTCATACATTCCATGTTCCAATTATTAATGAATGTTTGCTGCTGTTTCTCCTCAATTCGAGTGGTGCCACATCAGCAAATGGAGGTCTTGAAAGCTTTACCTTATCCATATGAGTAAGGCTGATTTTACTCTGATAATGTAGCTCTTTCCCAGTCCTACTTTGAGAGCTTTCTAAACTCAGTGACTCATCTTCCTCCTCTGTACTGGACAATGTTTCTGGACTATTCATAAAGTTGCACTTACTGTGTATTAGACAGTATTTCTCTGCTATTCATAAGTTTTTCCTTGACCAATTCTTTGAGAATTGGATGGCCTCCTCCTTCTTCCTAGTCTGCCTCAATCTGCAAGCCAGGGTGATATCTGTGCAACAGGTGCACCCCTCTGGGTTTGAAACACCAGTAGCATAGCCTCAAGCCTCACACCAACACATCACCACAGTAGGACAAACCAACAGACAAGTTTGTCTCCCTTAACTGTTGGAAACCCCTCCAACCACCCTTACCTGGATCCCTGCAGCTAACTCCTCGATCTGTTCCAGTCCCCTTTGCTTTTTCTGTCCTCTCCCTGTTTCCTGCCTTGCCACTTGTGGGGGGTGGGCTGGGTTCTGGCTCCTCACCTGGCTCCTTGCAGTTGACTCCTTGATCTGTTCCTATCCCCTTTGCCTTTTCTGTCCTCTCCCTGCCTTCCCGCCTCGCTCCTTGTGGGACGTCACCTGGGTTCCCTGTCTTTACCTGGGTCCCTGTGGCTGACTTCTCAATCTGTTCTGGTCCCCTTTGCCTTTTCTGTCCTCTCCCTGCTTCCTGCCTCGCTGCCTGTTCTTAGGTCCCTGGAATCCAAATGAGAATGCTATCACAGAAGATATACTGGTGGCCAACAAACACATGAGGAAATGCTCATGATCATTAGCCATTAAAGAGATACAAATCAAAACAGCAATGAGAAATCATTTCACCCCAGCAACAATAGCAAAGTTCAACAAGACAAAAATAACAAATGCTGGTAAGGTTGTAGAGAGATTGGAACTCTCATACCCTGCTGGTGGTGGCAAAACGGTACAACCATTATGGAAAATGGTATAGTGTTTCCTTAAAAAACTGAAAATAGAAATACCATTTGATTCAGCAATTACAGTACTAGGAATATATCCTAAAGAGATGAGAAACAGGACATGAGCAGACATATGCACATCCATTGCAGCACAATTCACTATAGCAAAGAGCTGGAAACAACCTAAATGCCCATCAACAGATAATTGGATAACCAAACTATGGTACCTTCACACAATGGAATACTATGCAACACTAAAGAATAATGAGGAATATACGAATCATCTTACAACTTGGATGAATTTGGAGGACATTATGCTGAAGGACAAATATTGTATGAACCCATTATTGTAAAAAGTCAAGGAAAGGTTTACTTAGGGAAGGAAACTCACTTTGTTGGTTACAGGGGATGAGAAGGAGGGGAGGGAATATTTCATACTAGTTCAGGGTCACATGGTGATTTGGGTGAGAGGAGGGATGGTATGGAAAGAATCTGTGACAGCATGATGACATTGGGGAAAGGAAGGACACTGAAACATGCACATAAGATATAGACAACAGAGGCAAATACTAGTACATGCACAATACTGCATTACCACTAGCACCAAACACTAGACTACAGATAAATGCATAGAGAGGTTAGAAGATCAGGTGGGTGTAGGCAAACAGGAATATACCCTTACACCAAGGATAGATTTGGCTGAAGATAATCTTACATAGGCATTTGTGCTACAAAATTAATTACATATATTACAGAAGCCACAGAAGATAGAGTTGGAGTAACTTCTCGGAGACAACTAAACACCTTGAGAGAATCACCAGGTCTGCGGACTCTGGACAATAGTCTTGGGGCACATCATGCTCAATTGGCACAACAAAGTACACAAAAATCTTGTTCTACAACCTACTTTGGTGAGTAGCAACTGGGGTCTTAAAAGCTTTCGAGCAGCCATCTAAGATGCAATTATTGGTCTCCTTGCATCTAAAGCAAAGAAGCATGAAGAAAATCAAAGGCATCTGGAAATAGTCAGTCCAAGGATAAGATGGACTATGAGGACCTCAGCTTTCATGACCCCAAGACCAGAAGAACTAGATGGTGCCCAGCTAGCAATGCAACTGCTTAGAAAGGGATCAAAACTAGGGATCGTGGATAGAGTGGCAGGAAAAATGTGGAACAAAATTCAAAACCACAAAAATGACCAGAATTACTGGTCAGATAGACACTAGTGGAACACCTGAGACTATGGCCTCATGTTACCCTTTGGGCCTAGAAATGGACTCACTCCCATGTATTGGCTCTCAGCCCAACAGTAGAAAGGCCTACATGCAGAACACCTACCCCAGGGCAATGCACCCACCTACTCTAGGGAGAGGCACCCATTAGATCAATTAGCCATGAGACACCAGAGGGGAAGTGTTCAGATAGAGGGAAAGCTGGACAGACAGGAGTGCATAGTTAAGAAGGGCACATGGAAGGGGTAGTTACAGGGAGGGGAGGAGAGTTTTCTATGGTTGGAGATGTTAATAAGGCATGGAATCAAATGTGCATGAACAGATGGTGCCATTTAAGGAAGAAATGTAAAACAAATTTGCTTTGTAAATTTGAACTCAAAAAACAATAAAATTTTTAAAATAAATAATAAATAAATAACATTGCGTGTCAAAGAAGAAGCTGCAAGCAAATTAGAAAATATTTTGAACTAAATGAAAGTGAAAATATATCAAAATTTATGAGATACATCTAATAAATAATAAATAAATAACATTGCGTGTCAAAGAAGAAGCTGCAAGCAAATTAGAAAATATTTTGAACTAAATGAAAGTGAAAATATATCAAAATTTATGAGATACATCTAAAGTAGGCTTAGAGGGAAATCCTTAGGATTAAATTATTAAATTATATAAAAAGAGGGATCTAAAATCAATGATTTATGATTCCACCTTTAGAAGCTAGAAAAAAGAAGTGCAAGTTAAATCTAGAGTGAGTAGAAGAAAGGAAATAATAAAGAACATAAATCACTGAAATAGGAATCAGAAAAATAATAGAGAAACCAGTGAAGCCCAAAGCTGGCTCTTTATAAACAAACAAACAAAAAACAAAAAGCTGATAAATCTCTAGCTAGACTGATGAAGAAAGGATAAGATATAAATTACTAATATCTGGAATGGGGGACATCATGATGATGCTACAGACATATAAAGAACAATCACAAAATATTATTACTAACTACATCATGCCAAAATGTTTTTTAGATGGAATTGATACAACTTCCTAAAATTGATCCCAAAAGAAATAGAAAAACTGAATATCCTACTGATTAAAGAAACTTATTTAATAGTTAAAAACTTTCCTACAAAGAAACTCCCAAGACAGATGGATTCACTGGCGAGTTCTATCAAACATTTAAGGAAGAAATAATAGCAACCCTATATAAACTCTTTCAGAAGATAAAGGAAGGGGGAACACTTCTCAATTCATTTTATGAGGCCAGTATTACTTTAATACCAAAATCAGATAACATATTAAAAGTAAAGAAAACTAAAGACCAATATCCCTCATTAATATAGATGTAAAGATTCTTAACAAGAGACTTGCAAATTGAATTCCAAATAAAAGGATGACCATTGGAGTTTATAGCAGATGTGCAAGGTTGGTTTAACATCTTAAAATCAATTAGAACAGAGAGAAAAAAAAGAAACATGATCATCTCAATAGAGGCAGAAATAGCGTTTGACAAAATTCAACATCAATTCACGATTAAAGCTCTTAGCAAACTTGGGGGAGGAGGGAAGAGGTCCTCAATCTGATAAAGAACATCTACAAATAAACCTACAGCTAACATCATAATTGACAGTGAAAGACTTCATGCATTTTCCCTAACATTGAGAACAAGCAAATCTCTATTCTTATCCCTTCTATTGTGCTGGATGTCCTAACCAGTACAACAAGGCAAGAAAAACTGAACAAAAGGCACTCAGATTTAAAAGGAAGTAACTCTCCATTTGTAGATGTCATGATCATCTATGTAGGGAATCCACAAAAACAAAAGTATCACAACTGATAAGTGAGTTCAGCAAAGTAAATACACAAAATCCTCTTGCATCTCTATAAACTAAAACCAAGATATTAGAAACTGAAATTTAAATCCATTTACTAAAACTAAAACCAAAACCCACTGCCATCAAGTCGATTCTGACTCATAGTGACCCTACAGGGCAGAGTACAACTGCCTCATAGAGTTTCCAAAGCTGTAAATCTTCATGGAAGCAGATTGCTTCATTTTTCCCCCACACAGCAGCTGGTGAGTTCAAACTGCCAGCCTTTTGGTTAGCAGCCCAAAGCTTTAACCACAGCACAACCAGAGCTCCTTAATCCTTTTACAATAAGATTAAAATATGAAATAAATTCTTTGCCATTGAGTTGATTCTGACTCAATGACTTTATATGACAGAATAGAACTCCCCTATAGGATTTCCAGGGAGCTCTGGTAGCATAGTGCCTAAGGCATTTGACTGCTAATCAGAAGGCTGGCAGTTCAAACCCACCAGCCACTCCTCGGAAGGAAGGCTGGACAATCTATTTCCATAGTGATGCCACCTCAGAAACCCAAGGAGAGGTTGCTATGAGTCAGGTCCGACTCAATGGCAAACAACAACATAGGATTTCCAAGGCTGTAATCTTTACAGAATCTGACTGCCACATCTTTCTCCTGTGGAGCAGCTGGTGGATTCACATTGCTGACCTTCCCATTGGCAGGCAAACATTCCACCACTGCACCACCAGTGCTCCTTAAAATATGAAATACTGTACTTAGTGATAAATTTATCAACATATATTAAAAAACTTGACACTGATAACTATAAAACAATATTGAGAGACATTAAAGGAAATCTAAACAAATTGAGAGATATATGTTTAGGAATCAAAAGACTTAATATAATAAAGATATTAAGATATAAATTCTTCCCAAATCATTCTATATATTTAATGCAATTTCAATAAAAATTATAGAAATTGACAGATTGATTCTAAAATGTATTTAGAAATAAAAGTGATCTGGAATAAGCAAAATGTTTTTTAAAAAGAAGAACAAAATTGATGGACTTAAGACTACTTGATTTCAAAACTTACAAAATCTACAGTAATGAGGACAGTGTGGTGTTGGCTTAAGGACAGACATGTATATTAATGGAACAGATTAGGAATTCCATAAAAAACTTACACATATATGTTTGATTAATTTTTCAACAAAGGTGTTACAGTAATTCAATGAAGGACAGGTTTGTCTTTTCAACAAATAGTGCAGGAGCAAGTGGATAGCTTTGTAGAAAAAAATTAACTTCAATTCTTTTCCCTCCCTTTGAAGATGGACTAGATTTAGTGACTTGCTTCCAAAGAATAGAATTTAAGAAGTGAGATAAAGTCATAGCTTTACAGTGGAGAAAACAGTGCTGCCATATGGATATCATGCATTCGTGTATTCTTTCCAAAAGCCCACATCCCAGTCTGGTCATGAGAAAAACAGACAAACTCAGATTAGCGAAAATTCTACAGACTCTTCACGACTATCAAGGTCATAGCAAACAAGGAACGTTGGAGAAACTGTCACAGCTCAGAGGAGACAGAAGACAATGAAATGCACGTGGGGTTGTGGATTGGATCATGGAACAGAAAAAAAAAATCAAGAGAAACACTGGTGAAATAAAAATAAAATCTGGGATTTAATTAATAGTAATCATACACACACACACACACACTATTAAGTCAGGGACTTAATAAGCTTTTTATGCTAAAAAGCTATTTCCATACTGGAAATATTTTATACTACCTCAAACCCAAACCCAGTGCCATCAAGTCGATTCCAACTCTTAGCAACCCTATAGGACAGAGTAGAACTGCCCCATAGGGTTTCCAAGGCTGTAAATCTTTACAGAAGCAGACTGCTTCATCTTTCTCCTGTGGAGCAGCTGGTAGGTCTGAACCCCTAACTCTCTGGTTAGCAGCCAAATGCTTTAACCACTGTGCCTCAGAGCTCTTTTTATTCTAACATCTACCATCAAAAAACTGAATTAATAGTTCCATTAAAAGCTACTCAAGCATAAAAAATTTAATGCAACTAGTGTTAATGTGCAAATATTCCTACTTTAAAGATGAGGCACTGAAACATCAGTGCCTTACACACACACCACCTAGCACAGTATGGATGGATGCTTCAAAATATTACTCAGTAACCACCAATCTTACAAAAATTAAACGTAACGTTTTTAAAAGGAAATGAAATCTCAATTTTTACTTCATTCTATATACAAATATTAACTCAAAATGTATCACAGCACTAAATGTAAAAGCTAAAACTGTGAAACATCTAAAAGAAAACTCAAGAGAAAACTTCACAACTATGAGATAAACTAGATTTCTAAGGTAGGACACTGAAAAAAAAAGAAAAAAAAATCATAAAAGAACAAAATTGTTAAATTGGGCCTAAAATAACTTTAAAACTGCTGGTTATTGAAATAAATTAGTGATAAAGTGAAAAAGGCAAGTTTCAGATTGCAAGACAAAAATATATTTTCAAATATATCAGGAATAGACACAGCTCAATAGCAAGAAAGAAAGTAACTCAGCAACAACAAAAAAATCATAAAAGAAGGTGTATGAATGGGCAATAAAATTAAAAGATGCTCACCATCATTAAACATTAGAGGAATATAAATTAAAACCATAATGCATTACCACAACATACCCATTAAGATGATTAGAAAAAAACACTGACAATACCAAATGTTAGTGAGAATATGAAGCAAGTGGAACTCTCATACATTTTGGGTAGGAATGCAAAATGATACAGACACTTTGGGGGACAAAAAAACACAGTTATATACATAACCATATGAACCAGCAATCCTGGGTATTTACAAAAGAGAAATAAAAATATATATCCCTGCAAACACTTGTGCTTCAGTACTTGTGAAAGCCTTAGTTATAAAGCCTGAAATTGGAAACTACCCATAAGTCCATTAATAGGTAAGTGTGGTCCATCCATACCATGAGATACTAGTCAGCAATGAAAAGGAATGAGCTATTGATAAATACAACTACACGGATGAACCTCAAGAATTTTACATTTAGTCAAATAAGAGTCCATATACAATGTGATTACTTTTATATGAAATTCTAGAAAGGGCAAAATTAATCATTAGGTGTCATAAAACATACTGATTATTGACTGAGGCCAGGTATCAGGGGAGGGAGGAGTAACTGGGAAGGAGCACAGAGTTTTTTTTCTGGTGATATAAATATCTGCATTTGGTGACAGTCACAAGGGTGTACAAAATTTTGGTGACAGTCACAAGGGTGTACAAAAAGTTTTCAAACTCATGGAAATATGCCCTTAAAATTACCCCCCAAAAAACAAAACCTACTGCCATCAATCCAAAATCTGACACACAGTGACCCTATAGAACAGAATAGAACTTCCTCATAGTACTTCCAAGGCTATAAATCTTTACAGAAGCAGACTGCCACATCTTTCTCCGTGGAACCACACTGGTAGGTTTGAGCTGCTAACCTTTCAGTTAGCAGCTAGTGGGTTTGAACCACCAACCTTTTGGTTAGTAGCCAAGAGCTTATCCACTGTGACATCTCAAAACTCACTGTTGTTGAGTTCGATCTAACTCATAGCCACCCCTCCTTGGATTTCCGAGGCAATATCACTATGGAAGTAGATTGCCCAATCTTCTTTCTGAGGAGTGGCTGGTGGAATTGAACCATCAGCCATCTGGTTAGCCTTAGGCACTACACCATCATCAGGGCTCCTCTATGACCTTAAGTGGAGGCATTTTATTGTGCACAAATCACACATAATAAAAAGTAATTTAAAATTCCAAAAAGAAATGGAGTTGAAAAAACACACCCATCGTGGATGAGCCACCCTGAGCCAGGAGTTGTGGCTCACAGTCTGAATGGGGGATCAGACACTGGACCCAAGAAGGTAAGAGCAAAATGTTACCTAGTATGTGCTAAGTCCCTGGGGACCAAGGGGGTGGGAAAAGGAGAAGTGCCCCAGAGAGTTTTGGGAGTGTCATGGGCAGAGTCTCTGCAGTTGTAGAAGGTTTTAGATTCCAATGCTTAATTAAAGTATGTTCACTCATAAGGGCAGGCTCAAGCTTTTTTTTTTTCCCCTCTAATTTTGAAAATGATAGCAGGGCCTTACCAGAAAGTTGCTTGACAGCCACAGGTCTCACTTTGTATGGAGTTCTGCAAAAGAGAAGACAGTTCCACTGTAAGATGGTGTCAAGGACATTTGCTGCATGTCTGGTGGGAAAGATAAGCACTTGAGGATGAATTAAAATTCAAAGGATTAAGGTTT
>NW_006923396.1:0-2740 GCF_000298275.1 Orycteropus afer afer | reverse complement strand
TTAGTACTACCACGCCCTGTGATTAAAGTCAATGTAAAATTACAGCAACCCAATTCTGATATGACTGCTAATGGCCCAGACCCTTCAGGAATGAAGGTTTGGGTCACCCCACCAGGCAAAGAACCACAACCAGCTGAGGTGCTTGCTGAGGCCAAGGGAAATACAGAATGGGTGGTAGAAGAAGGTAGTTCAGAATATCAGCTATGACCATGTGACCAGCTGCAGAAATGAGGACTGTGATTGTTATATTTCTTCATTGTATACGTGCATCAAATATTTTTATTTCCTCTATTATGAACTGTGAAATGTAAATAAGGTTAATGCATTTTGGTTGTATGTGTGTTAGCGTATCATGTTAGGCACAAATATGAGTCTATAATTGTCCTTATTTAGAGATTATATATGATTAAGAAGATGTGTACAACTGCCAAGTTGACAAGGGGTGGACTGTGATAGTTGGAGCTATGTGTCAACTTGGCTGGACCCCAGTTCTGTGTGGCTGTTCCCATGATGGGATCAGATGACTGTCTTCTGAGTGGCCAATCTGTTCAAGGGGAGTTTCCCTAGGGGGGTGGCCTGCTTCCAGGATATCCAGGGACATCCTGGGAAGAGGCATTCTTCTGTGGATTGAGATTCTGTTGTGCTGCCTACAACTGTCCGTGAGCAAGCAGTCCACCGTTTGGCCTAGAGATCTTGGATTCATCATTTTTTGGAGTCAATAGCCATTGTACTGCCTGCCAGCTTTGAGCTTCTTGGCCCCTGTGGCTGAGGAAACTAGGAAAAGCCTCCAGCCTGATGTTTGCTCCAGGGACTTTGGACTTTCCGGCTTCTATATATATGTGAGCCATTTTCCTAAGATAAATTTCTCTCTCTCTTTGTATATATATAAGCTTTGCTGGGTTTTGTTTCTCTAGAGAACCCAGTCTAACACAGGCACCAACTAGTGGAAAAATCTGAAAGAAAACAGTGAGTATAGAGATGGTCAGAGCTGCAGATTGTCGGCTACTCTAATGGCACCAACAGCCTGAATAGTTCCAAGTGGTGTTGGGACCTGAGAATTGACCTAAATAAAGATCAACCATGGTCACCAAGGGCTGGAGGGATGACTGTGCTTGGGGCCTATGACTAGGAAAGGAAACACCAGGGAGGGAGATAACCTGAGCTGTTGATTTTCCATTGTCCAGAGGGCACAGCCATTTTGATTGTTTACATGTGGCAGCCATTTTGGATATTTAAAGTGACCAAGGGCACAGCCATTTTGAATGTTTACAAGCGGTGGCCATTTTGGATATTTAAAGTGACTGAGGGTGCAGTCATTTTGAATCTTTACAAGTGACAACCATTTTGGATTTTAAAGTGATAGCATTCTCACTGGAATTCCAGTGACCAAGGTTGGCAGGGACATATGAGAGGCTGACAACAGGAAAGGAGACAGGTGGTAAGTGTATAAGTGCTGTCAACTAGCAAATAGAGGAGCACAGTACCCTGCTTGCATAGATAACATACAAACAAAACAAAGAAAATGAAAATTGTGGGCAAGTCACTCCAACATACAATCGCCAATTAAACACAAAAATGTCACAATGTCTTGGAGACAACAGAGCATCACAGTCCACAAAAAGAAGCCAGATAAAGCAGGAGAAACAAGGGACCAGGACACAGACCCAAAACACATCCCTAAGGATGATGCAGCATTGGAACTCCCTGATAAGGAATTCAAAAGAATTGTATTTAGTTATCTTCAACAAATTGAGAGACAGATCAAGGAAAACACAGAGAAAACCCTAGAACAATTTCAAAAGATAATACAAGAGATCTGAATTCCCAGGTGTACAGTAGAGCTGACAAGGGACAAGGTTGCAGTCACTTCTTGGTCACAGCCAGCTACCCAGAGGGACCAAGTAGTTGAACCTGTGGGCTCGGGACCACAGTTGCAGGGTACATCAAGCTCAATTGGCATAACATACTACACAAAACATTGCTCTACCTCCTACTTTGGCAAGTAGTGACTTGAATCTTAAAAGCTTGTAAGCAACCATCTGGACGCAACAATGGGTCTCTCCTCGTCCAGAGCAAAGAAGAATGAAGAAAACCAAAAATTCATGGAAATAATTAGTCCTAGTGACTGGTACACCATGCGATCTGCAGCCTGTACGACTATGAGACCAGAAGAATTAGATGGTGCCCATCTACCACTGTCAACCACTTGGTGGGTGATCTGTGTAGGAGATCATGGATAGAGAGGGAGAACAATGTGGAACAAAACTCAAAATCATTTGGAGAAAAAAAGAAGGTGGGGACCAGGTTTGCTGGTCTGATAAAGCCTGGTGGAACCACTGAGACTATGGCCCCTAGCTGCCCTTCAGGTCTGGAATTGAACACACACCTGTGGCTTCCAGCCAAACAAAAGAGAGGCATATGAGTTGAACATTTGAGGTAGATACACTTCTTGGAGAGAACAATCATGGGAGAAGGAAGGGCTGTTTATGCATAGGAGACAGCTCAGGGGGCAGGAGTCCAGGGAGGAACAGACACAGGGAAGGGGTAACTATCGGGAGAAAGTGGGAGGGGAGCTGTTGCATTGTGGTAAATTGTAGTCAATGTCATGTGACAAAGTGTATGTGAACTGCTGTATGGAAAGTGAATTTGCTCTATAAATTTTCACCCAAGTCACAAAAAAAAAAAGATAATACAAGAAAAAAATGACAAAATAAATGAAAAATTAGAAATGATACAAAAT
>NW_006923395.1:49600-50884 GCF_000298275.1 Orycteropus afer afer | reverse complement strand
GCCATCTTGCCCCACCTCCTGAGTGCCATTTTTAGTTTGCAGTTTCTAAGTATGTACATTTTTCTTGGTACTTTATAAATATTATAATGGAAGTTTTTTGGGACATTTTGTTAGAACCTTAAACTACAAGCCCTAATGATTATTTTCATACCAGTTATATTTCAAGTGTTTTTTATGATCATGCAACAAATACAAAATATATACTCATGTATAAATCAAACCAGTACTTGCATTCATTTACTCCACATTTCAATAATACATTTCTCTAATCTGGCAACATAGTCTTTATGTCTGAGCCCTCAGTTTCCCAATGTTAGAACTCAGGTCCCCAAACCTGCATTCCAGATCCTTCCAGTCCTCAGCAGGGTTTTAAAAGGATTAATAGTAAGTTACCAAAATATGCCTGCTGCCTTGAGGCCCCTCATTCAGTTTTCAGCCTTTGTTTCCAATGATAGTGGTAGCCTTGAGATGATATTTAGAGTTTTCCTAGAGCCTCAGTGATGTCTATCACAACTTTCACTATTCTCAGATATCTGTTCTTGAAATTCTGTTTTCATTTGGATTTAAATTCTTTGAATGTCTTGTCTTTTGCTTTGTCAAAACTGTACAGACCACTTATAGACTGTGGTGTTCTATGGAAGGGGGATACTCAATGACTGTTGGTTGATTGGCTACCCTCAAGGCTGAGTTTGTCATACATCAAGTAGCTAGCTTACAGTTTGGGGTACTGAATTTTGGCTATACACACCATTAGAAAGCCTTCATATGAATGGAGAAAAAGTTATTGCATTTATTATACACATTTATTGACATTTTCTGTTTGTAGTTGTGCTTCCCGTGTGCTATCTCATTTGCTTTATTCTTTACTACAGATACTATTATTCATCTTTCACTGATAGAAAAATTCAGCCTCAGAGCAGTGATTATACTTGGTCACAGTAAATAGAATCAACAACAACAATAACAACCTTAAATTACTTTCTGAATACTGAAAAGAAAAATCAAAGGATGCATAGGTATGAGAGAAAATTCATAAACTATGATGATGGGTATGATAATCTGTCTCCTGGAGGAATAGCCTGGCCAGGAACATGGTGGACACTCTAATAAAGACCTTAGTCAGGTTCAAGAAACATAGACTTCAGCAGTTAGAACCTTTGCTAAGAGCCATGAACTTTTCCTCTGTTTTTGTTATTTTCATGCTGAAGAATCTCTACCAGGGAATTAAAGCAACAGCTTAAGGAAATTTGGAGTTTCTAGGTTTACATAACACGTTACATTTCT
>NW_006923395.1:14059-14998 GCF_000298275.1 Orycteropus afer afer | reverse complement strand
TTTTTTTTTTTTTTCAAATTGTATGGTTGATGGTGCATTTACTAAGATGGGAAAAACAGAGAAAGGAACATGTTTGTGGATAGAGTGTCAAGAGTTCATTTCTGGCGGGTTACATTTAAAATGTTTAGTGGAAATATCAAATTACAGCTCAAATATGGAATTCTGAGGAGAAATCAGTGCTTGGGATTTGTATTTGAGCATCATCAGGATAGTCCTGGATAAGGTTGGTAGCATGGTGCCTAAGGCACTTGACTGCTAACCAGAAGGCTGGCGGTTAAAACCCACCAGCCACTCTTCGGAAGGAAGGTTGGGCAATCTACTTCCATAGTGATACAGCCTCGGAAACCCATGGAGGGTCTGACTCAAGGGCACATAGCAACAACAAAATGGAAACAATGTATAGATACAGGAGAACAGGGGTGCCAAGACTAATCCCAGGTATGTCAGTTACCTAGAGTTGCCAAAACAGAAATACCACAAATGTGTGTCTTTAAAGAGCAGAAAATTATTTTCTCATAGTTCAGGAGACTAGAAGTCTGAATTCGGGGTGAGGCTCTGGAAAGAGGTCCTTCCTTGTCTATTGCCAGCAATCCCTGGATTCTTTTGTCATTCCTTGGCCTTTGTCTCCCCCCTGGTTGTGCACTTTATATAACTCAGAAGTGATTAGGTTTGGGATATGACTTCATTAATATAACAAGAATAAAACCCTATTTCCAAATAGGGTCATATTTTGGTGGGGAGCATAATTCATTCCATAGAACCAGAGCCCACCAGTCTTCAGAGTCCGGCAGAGAAGAAGGATCCATCAAAGGAACTGAGAAGAATAGGTCTAAGAAGTAGGAGAGAAACCAGGAGAGTGTAGTGTATAGAACACAAGAGAGAAAAAAGCATGTCCGTGAGGAGGAGCTAAGCAGTCCATTGTGTGGAAGCAATTAGGAA
>NW_006923395.1:8702-12609 GCF_000298275.1 Orycteropus afer afer | reverse complement strand
GTCTGCTTCTGTAAATATTAAAGGCTTGGAAATCCTATGTGTCAGTTTTACTCTGTCCTGTGGGATCACTATAAGTTGGAATCAACTTGACAGCAATGAATTTTTGGTTTTATGTGTTTGGCACTTGTGGTGGTGGGTGGTGGAGGGTGTAACAGGCAAAAAAAGGCGATGCTATTTAGAGTCTGTTGGGGAAAGGTTAAATCAGAAACCGATCTGGGCCCAAGTAGGAAGCAAGAACCATCAGTAAGTTCAGTGATGAAAAAGTGAGGATACTGGGGCAGGGCACATTTGAGGACTTGGGTCCTCACTATATTTGAGAATGGGGTGTCAGAGAAGAGAGAACTAAAGTCTCTTAGATTTTGTGTCTGGGTGACTGGAGTGATGATTGTCCCTTTAGAATATGATGTTTGATGTTTTCTGTTTCAGGAAGGTTAACAGTTCCAGGCCTCAATTTTCTCATTGTAAACCTGTTTAAATAAACCCAGCTCTTGTCATTGCATTTTTGGAACTTTCATATGAAATGATATCTGGGAGAGGATTTGGAAAACTGCCAAGCTCTATGTAGTTGTTACCCTGGTCATAAAATTAAAACAAGGGCCTGGGTTTCTTTGGGTCTATGCTACCACCAGGCCTGTGATCAATGCTGACCTCCCTTGTGCTGAGGCACAAGGAGACTTTGGTGCCCAGGCACTGTGTGTGGCCCTGCAGGTTTCTCATGAGCACCCCCGCCTGTCAGTCAGAGCCTGAAATGAAACACATCTATTACTGAGACATAAGTCTGCTTACATCATTGTGCTTCTTTCTTTCTTTTTTTTAATTTTATTTTTCGTTTTGAATGCTAGATATATTTGACTGTTGTTGCTTGTGGTCGCATGTCTCTCTCTCTCTCTCTCTCTGTGTGTGCATGTATGTGTGTGTTTTAAAGAAAGTCTCTTCTTGGGAAGACAAATTTAGCATAAGGCATATGTTCTGCTGTCTAATTGTACCTCTCAGGGGGATAGTGCTTCAGTGGTACCTGTGGTTTGTAAAGGAGAGTTTGAAAGACTTCGAAAAGGGTTAGTGCCTCTTGAACCGAGGAGGTTTCAAAATAAGCATAGCTCTAAAAGGCTCCCTAGAGCCTGCGGAGGGATGGACAGAGCATCTCAGAGGGAAGGGACAGAGCAGCTTTAATGTGCTAATGAGGGGAGCCCAGATGCCAGCAGGATCTGAGGAGTTCTTTGTAACTCTGGGTTCTCTAGATGGCTGAAGCCTCTGTCTGATCCTGGAGCCTGCTGCAGGCAGGGGGAACACTGCACTCTCAGAGAGGTGCCCGTTACTCAACAGACAGCCTTATAGCCCACTCCCAATGCCGATAGGTGCTCAAAAATCCTAGGGTGGGGTGACTACTTGAAAATGGGGAGGCTGTGAAGCAGGGGCATGTGTGTGGAGGAGGGCAGAGGGTAGGGAAGGGGAAATCTCTTCTGGAGGGTATGTGTAGTCAGAGAGAGCCAGGAAGGACATTTGCAGCTTCAAAAATTAACTGTTTGCTCTCCAGTACTACCAAGCTTGGTGAGCAGCATTCAAGCCAATCTAAAAGGAGGTAATTAATCTCTCCTGGAAAATAATGCAAGTGAGGTTTTAGCTAGTTATGGGGTAAGCCTGAAACATTACAAAAAACCAACCAAACAAAAATCTACCACTACCCAGTGAATGCTGGAGCGAAGTATGTGCTTTAGTTATTTCATTCAGTGATGGCTGTGGAATTGCTAGATGGGAGGGCATAGGATCACCATTTGGTTGGAAGCAGAGCTGGGGAACTTTTCTTGAAGCTGTGTTCAGGTAGTAAGAACAGAATACTTACAAAGGTTGTATGTTTACTTGCACTGAACTTATCTGCTGATGGAGAAATGGGGTACCCAAAGGATACCAACTTTTCAGTTTGTGCCATCCAAAGGACACCTCACAATATAATACGTATCACCTCTTCCTTTACGTATTGTTTGTCTCATCATCTGATATTTAACATTTACAACAACAGCAAAAAATCTACTATCTGACTATTTTGAGAATTAACAACATACCTCTGGCAGTAAGTAACAAACGCCGAAGTGTAAGGCGAGAGTAATGCTGACTATGATTGTTGAGGTTATGTGTCATCTTGGCTGGGCCATGATTCTCCATGGTTTGACAGTTATGTGATGATGTGATTTGGCAGTTATGTGTTGATATAGTCATCTTCCATTTCATGAGCTGATATTGTCATCCTCCATTTTCACATAATGCCAATTTCACATGATGACCTAGTCATTGGAGCTCAACTATGACTAAAAGTGAGAAGAGTGTGTGTATTTTATCTCTCAACTAATATATACATGAGATATTATTTGAAATGAATATTCACCTATCCATCTGTTTTAGATGTCTGTTTGTCTTTCTGTCTGTCTCTCTCACATACACTTAGACTTATAGGTAGAGAATAGTTTTCTATTTGGAGTAATTTATTGTCCTTATTTGATAGTGGGAGTCCCTGGGTGGCACAAGCTTCAAGCATTTGACTACTGACCAAAAGATTAGCAGTGAAAACCCACCCAGAGACACCTCAGAAGAAAGGCCTGGCAATCTACTTCTGAGAGGTCACAGTCTTGAAACTCCCATGGCGCAGTTCTGCTCTGCAATACATAGGGTTGTCAACAGTCAGAATTGACTTGATGGCAACTGGTTTACTTTTGGTTTTTTTGACAATAGCCCACAGATTTCCATGTTGTTTTTTTTAAAATCTTTTTTGGCTCAGAGTTGGTTCAAGAAGAATGACTTACTTTAATGTGTTTTATTTTTATTTTGGAATTACACTAATTGGTATTTCTTAACAAAATAAAAATACTCAGTGAGATATTACCTATGAGCTGACAATATCTGAAAGTTTGAGCGCACCTATAGAACAGCTACCCTAGAAAGGCTTTTTCTTCCATTTCCCTGAGCCATATACAGTTCCATTATAACACTTCAGCTCCATTCAGGAGGGAATGGAGGGATATGATGCCTTGGCTTTAAAATTTTACCGTCTTCACCTTCTCTCTCATAGTTGTTGTAATTTTTCTGCCGTTCAGGCCAAATTCTTCTTAAAAAAAAATTCCCCCTTTCCTTGATCTTCCCATTTATTGCCTGTCCCTATTGGGATGCATGCATTTTGGATTGACCTTCCTTAGTGAAAACTGGGGCACTCTTAAACCTAAAGAATTGTAAGCAGTAAGGTGCTTGCCTGTCCTGATTCTAGAAAATTAATCATTTTCAGCTCTAGTGCTGATAAATGGACTCATTTGTATCCAATGCAAGAAGTCCATATTATGACCTCCCTCTTGCCAAAGTTAATTGCAACCTGAGAGCATACTTTCCACAATGACAGAGGAAAAGCACCATTCAAAGCATTTATAGCCTATATCATTTTGGATATCAATTTGTCAAAAAAAAAAAACATTGATTGTGGAAAGTATGCAAATGGTGATGTATGCAGAATGGACTGGTGTACCGAGATTGGAAAATAGGAAGGAAAAATACTATTTTTTTAAGCAAAATTGTTGTCTCCCTACATTTCTTTGTCACAACTAGAAAGCAGTTCATTGAATTTAAGAAACAGAGACTTTCCCCCCCTTTTTAGTTACTATTAGGCAGTTGAAGGGGTCAAAGTCTACAATGTACTCCCCCCCCCAAAATAGAAATATCCAAAGCCTGATATATTCTACTACCAACTCTTGAAAAGTGTAATTGGGGAATATGAGACATATCGCTCCACTAGTTTAGTCATGAAAGTGATTGGCTTCATGATTCATATACTGACGCTGAATCCAGCAATCTGAGTTCAAATCTCGGTGGGACCTTCTACTTTAATAAGGAGCTCTGATGGGGTAGTGCCTAAGGCACTTGACTGCTA
>NW_006923395.1:5726-8602 GCF_000298275.1 Orycteropus afer afer | reverse complement strand
CTGAACTTATCTGCTGATGGAGAAATGGGGTACCCAAAGGATACCAACTTTTCAGTTTGTGCCATCCAAAGGACACCTCACAATATAATACGTATTACCTCTTCCTTTACATATTGTTTGTCTCATCATCTGATATTTCACATCAGAAGGAAGGTTGGGCAATCTACTTCCGTAGTGATACCCCCTCAGAAACCCAAGGAGGGGTCACTAGGAGTCGGATCTGACTCAATAGCAGTTGCATTTATTAGGCAAATAAGGAGCCCTGGTGTCATAGTGAGTAAGGCATTTGGCTGCTAACCAGAAGGTCAGCAGTTCAAACCCACCAGCCACTCCACAGAAGGAGGATGGGGATATCTACTTCAATAAAGATTTATAGCCCCAAAAACCCAGTGGGGGTTGCTATGAGTTGAAATTGACTTGATGGTAGTGAGTTTGGTTTTGTTGGTTATTAGGCAAATGTTAGCAACCATTCAAAGGAAAACACACACACACACACACACACACAGAGTGTATGTGACATGTTACTGAATCAGATGCACCCATATTCAATGTCAAAATTCCCACTTTGGTGAATTGTTAATTTATTCTGTGGAGGTATTTTGACTTTAGGAAATGAATCAAGTGAAACAATGAATAAGGACCCCTAGTAGCATAATCATTAAGAACTTACATTGGTGGTTTGAACCTACTTAGTGGCTCCTTGTGATAAATAGCTGGTGATCTGCTCCTGTAAAGATTAAAAACCCAAAATAAAACCATTGCCGTTCAGTTGATTTCAAATCATAGTGATCCTGTAGGTCAGAGCAGAACTGCTCTGATGTTACACAGATTTACTCCGAGGCTGTAAGTCTTGCAGACTGCCACATCTTTCTCCTGCAAAGTGGCTGGTTGGTTTGAACCGCTGCCGTTTTGGTTAGTAGCTGAGTGCTTGAACCACTGTACAACCAGGGCTCCTTTCTGTAAAGATTACAGCCTAGAAAATCCTATTGGGCAGTTCTACTCTGTCTCATGGGGTCGCTATGAGTCAAAAATCACCTGACAGCATCTGACAACAACAGAGCAATGAACTGCATCATAAAGTTCCATGTTCCATTCTAAGGTGCTTGTAGACAGAACCATGAGTGCTGAAAGCACAGTCTGAAGGTAAATTGATGTAGAAGCTCAGTCAATTTTAACTTTCAACCAAAACCCAAAGGCAGCTGTGAATCTGAAAGCTTCTTGACTCCCAGCCCCTAAGTCTGGGTTAGGTGCCTTAATCTTTGTGTTTACTACTGTATATGATTATATAGTCACTCTGTATATTATTCACCTGTCTGAACCTCCCAGTGATTGTAAGCCCATGAGGACAGTAATTGTTCTCTCCCCAACACACCACATAGAACGTAGCATACCTGGTATGTACTCAATAAATATTTTTTGAGTGAGGGAGCACACAATTTTCTTGAGACTCCTTCAGAAGAGAAATTGTTTTCAGCATGTTGACATTCTTTGGTTTTACTTTCCCAATAATATATGTGATAGTGCCTGGCACTGAGTGTGTGCTCAACGAGTTTTCCTTTTTTTTTTTTTTTAAAATGATCTATGGAAAGATAAGACATAGAAAAGTATAGAAAGAACATTTGGATAGTTCCAGAGTTAGGAAAACCCTACAGCATGCTGCACAAGTCCTACTCTAACACTCAAGATGCCTTGCTGTCAATCTCTTTTCCAAAAGTTTCAACTTTGCCTAACAAAAAACAATAAAAAACTTCACTGCCACAAAGTGGTTACTGACTCATAGTGATCCCCATTGGGTTTGTGAGGCAGTAATATTTATGGAAGTAGATTACCCCATCCTCCTTCTGTGAAGCAGCTGTTGGGTTTGAACCACCAACCTTCTTGTTAGCAGTCAAATGCCTTAGGCACTGCACCACCAGAGTTCCTTTCTAGAAATAGGAAATTCATGGGAAGATTGGTTATAGAAATGAAAACAAACGTCACTTAAAGTTCATTTTAGTCTTCAGGGTAAAGGTTAAGAACAGGCTAGATTGCCTAGGTTAGTATCTTAGCTTTCTGAGCGTGGACCTCAGTTGCCTATCTGTAAAAGAGCAACATAATAGTTTCTCCTCATAGGATGTTGTGAGGATTAAAAGATTACACACACATACACACACGCACGTGCAGTTAGAACACCATCTGGAATATAGAAAGTTCTACTCAAAGTTGTGTTATTATTATTAGCAGGTGAGAAACACAGAAAAAATTAGGGAAGAAGGCAACTGATTGCTGAGAAAACTACGTGAAGGTAGAGTCCCCATCTGTTTTGTTTATTGCTTTCTGCCAATACCTAGCACAGTGCTTAAACATAAGGTATTGAATAGTATTTGCTTAATGAATTTGTAGTGTACTTATATTGGGTCAAGGGGCACTGGTGATGCAGTTAAGTGCGTGGCTGCTAACCTAAAAGCTTGGTGGTTTGAATCCATCAGGTGCTCTATGGAAGAAAGATGTGGGAGTCTGCTTCCATACACATTACAGCCTTGGAAACCCTGTGAGGCAGTTCTACTCTGCCCTATAGGGTTGCCTGAGTTGAAATTGACCTGATGACAACGGATTTTAGGGGACTGGGGAAGGAAAGGTAAGACGGACATACGATAGTTAGAAGTCGTAGTTCAAAGTAAGCAAGGAGGAGGAAGAATAATACTTTTTATTTTTGTTCTCTATAAATATATTCCTAAACAATTTACAACAGTTAGAAATTAATTTGAGTTAAATTTCTTCTTTAAAAACATCACCTGGGAGAATTAAACACATTAAATTTGTACCCATAGCATGCCTGCTTTAGGAAAATATAGTCCTAAGTGTGGCTCAGAGATGCAAACACATATAAGGTCAGA
>NW_006923395.1:0-1192 GCF_000298275.1 Orycteropus afer afer | reverse complement strand
TTGGGTCAGGCACACCTTAGTCTTCAAAGTGCATCTTTGCTCTTTAACACTTTAAAGAGGTCTATTGCAGCAGATTTGCCCTGTGTAGTACATCTTCTGATTTCTTGACTACTCCTTCAATGGGCATTGACTGTGAATCCAAGTAAAATGAAATCCTTCACAACTTTAACTTTTTGTCCATTCATCATGATGTTGCTTGTTGGTCCAGTTGTGGGGATTTTTCTTTTCTTTATGTTGAGTTGTGATCCATACTGAAAACTCCAGTCTTTGATCTCCATCAGTAAGTGCTTCAAGTCTTCTTGACTTTCAGCAAGCAAGGTTGTGCCATCTGCATATTGCAGGTTGTTAATGAGTCTTCCTCCAATCCTGATGCTGTGTTCTTCATATAATCTAGTTTCTTAGATTATTTACCCTGCATACAGATTGTATAAGTATTGTGAAAAGATACAACCCTGACACACACCTTTCCTGATTTTAAACCATGCACTTTCCCCTTGTTCTGTTTGAACAACTGCCTGTTGGTCTTTGTACAGGTTTCTCATGAGAACAATTAAGAGTTCTGGAATTCTTGGTCTTCTCAATGTTGTCCCTAATTTGTTATGATCAACACAGTTGAATGCCTTTGCATAGTCAATAAAACACAGGTAAACATCTTTCTGGTATTCTTTACTTTCAGCCAAGGTCCGTCTGACATTAGCAATGATATCCCTCACTTTTTGTCCTCTTCTGAATCTGGCTGGAATTTCTGGCAGTTTTCTGTCAGCGTACTGCTGCACATATTTTAACTATTTTCAGAAAAATTTTACTTATTAATATCACACATAAGCAAAATTTTGCTGAAATTTTACTTATTAATGTCACACACAAGCAAAATTTTGCTGAAAATAATTTAAAAATATTTGCAGCAGTACATTGAGAGAGAACTGCCAGAAATTCAAGCCAGATTCAGAAGACGACAGGGAGTGAGGTATATAATTGCTAATGTCAGATGGACATTGGCTGAAAGTAAAGAATACCAAAAAGATGTTTAATGGGAGCTCTGGTGGTGTAGTGCCTAAGGCATTGGACTGCTAACCAGGAGTTTGGCGGTTCAAACCCACCAGCCAGTCCTCAGAAGGAAGATCGGGAAATCTACTTCTGAAGAGATATCTATCACCTCAGTAACCCAAGGAGGGGCCACTGTGAGTCAAAT
>NW_006923394.1:48692-49832 GCF_000298275.1 Orycteropus afer afer | reverse complement strand
CAGTAAGTGCCTCAAGTCATCCTCACTTTCAGCAAGCAAAGTTGTATTGTCTGCATATCTTAGATTGTTAATGAGTCTTCCTCCAATTTTGATGCCACGTTTTTCTTCATATAATCCAGCTTCTTGGATTATTTGCTCAGCATATAGATTGAATAAGTGTGGGGAAAGGATACAACCCTTACACATTCCCTTCTTGATTTTAAACCATGTAGTGTTCCCTTGTTCCATTTGAATGACAGCCTTCTGGTCCACGTACAGGTTCCTCATGAGTACAATCAAGTGTTCAGGAATTCCCATTCTTAATGTTATCCATAATTTGTCATGATCCACACAATCAAATGCTTTTCATAGTCAATAAAACACAAACATCTTTCTGATATTCTTTGCCTTGAGCCAAGATCCATCTGACAATAGCTATGATATCCCTTGTTGCACATCCTCTTCTGAATCCAGCTTACACCTCTGGAAGTTCTCTGTCAATATACTTTTGCAACCATTTTTGAATTGTTTTCAGTAAGATCTTACTTGCATGCGATATTAATGATATTGTTCTATAATTTCCACATTCTGTGGGATCACCTTTCTTTGGAATGGGCACAAATATGGATCTCTTCCAGTCAGTTGGCCAGGTAGCTGTCTTCCAAATCTCTTGGCATAACCAAGTGAGTGCCTCCAATGGGGTATCCGTTTGTTGAAATATCTCAATGGGAATTCCGTCTATTCTCGGAGCCTTGCTCTTCGCCAATTCTTTCATTGCAGCTTTGACTTCCTCCTTCAATACCATTGGTTCTAGATTATATGCCACTTCCTGAAATGGATGAAGATCGACCAGTTCTTTTTGGTACGTGATTCTGTGTATTCCTGCCATCTTCTCTTGATGTTTCCTGCATCATTCAATATTTTGCCCATAGACTCTCTAAATATTGCAACTCGAGGCTTAAATTTTTTCTTCAATTCTTTCAATTTTAGAAATGCGGAGTGTGTTCTTCCCTTTTGTTTTTCAAACTCCAGGTCTTTGCACATTTCATTATAGTAATTGTTTTTTTCTGCTCGAGCTGCTCTTTGAAATCTGTTCAGCTCTTTTATCTTGTCATTTCTTCCATTGGCTTTAGCTACTCTCTGCTCAAGGGCAAGTTTCAG
>NW_006923394.1:45891-47412 GCF_000298275.1 Orycteropus afer afer | reverse complement strand
TTTACCTTATCCATAGGAGTAAGGCTGGGTTTACTCAGATGTTGCAGCTCTTTCCCAGTCCTATTTTGAGAGCCTTCTAACCTAACTGGACTATTCATAAAGTTTTGTGGTAATGTATCAAACAGTGTATCTTTGCTCTTCATAAGGTTTTCCCTGGCCAATTCTTTGAGAAGTAGACAGCCTCTTCCTTCTTCCTAGTCTGTCTCAGTATGTAAACTGGGCTGATATCTGTGTACCATGTGCATCCCACTGGGCTTGAAACACCGGTGGACCAGGCTCAAAACTCACATCAACACGTCACCACAGTAGGACAAACCGACAGATAAAAGTTTGTCTCCCTGTTGGAAACCTCTTGTACCACCCTTACTGGGTCCCTGTGGCTGACTCCTCCTCTGTCCGGATTCCTGGGCTTTTTAATCCCATTTCTCCCACTCTCCCACCCTGTTGTTTTGGGCTTGCCTGAGTTGCCTCTCCTCACTTGGATCCCTGCAGCTGACTGATCCTCTGTCCGGGTTCCTGGCCTTTAATCCCCTTTCTCCTGTTTTCCTGCCCTACTGCTTGGGGCATGCCTGAGTTCCCTCTCCTCACCTGGACCCTGTGGCTGACTGCTCCTCAGTCCGGGTCCCTGGCTTTTAATCTCCTTTCTCCAGCTCAACCATCCTGCTGCTTTGTGTGTGTCTGGGTTCTCTTTCCTCACCTGTACCCCTGTGGCTGACTGCCCCTCTGTCCAGGTTCCTGGCTTTTAATCCCCTTTCTCCCGCTCTCCCACTCTGCTGCTTTGAGCGTGCCTGGGTTCTCTCTCCTCACCTGGATTCCTGAGATTGACTGCTCCTCTGTCCATGTTCCTGGCCTTTAATCCCCTTTCTTCCACTCAACCATCCTGCTGCTTTGGGCGTGCCTGGGTTCTCTCTCCTTACCTGGACCCCTGCGGCTGACTTCATAGACATACCTAATAGTTCAGCCTGTCCACCGATCTATCCGCTAGTATACTCATGTTTGCCTTCACTGACAACACATACTATATGTGCAAAAGGTTTCATCTTTGTTGTCTGTACCTCTCTCTGTCTTTCTCTTCCTCAATGCCACTATATTGATCACTCACATTTGGTACATTGCCCTTCTCTTGACCCAAATCAATACTTCTTTTCTATGTTTTGGAATAGTTTGAGTAGGATTGGTATCAGTTCTTCTCTGATTGTTTGGTAGAATTATTTGGTGAAGCTGTCTGGCCAGGACTTTTTTTAGTTGTTAATTTTTTGATGACATGTTCAATTTCATCTTTTGTGATGGACCTGTTCAACTTTGCCACATCAGTCTGTGTTAGTTTAGGTAAGTGTTGTGTTTCTAAAAATCTGTCCATTTCTTCCAGATTTTCAAATTTGTTGGAGTACAGTTCTTCATAGTATCCTGATATTATCCTTTTTATTTCAGTTAGTTCTATTGTGATGTCACCCATTTTGTTTCGTATTCTTGTTATTTGTATTCTCTCCCTCTTTTCCTTTGTTAAATTTGCCAGTGGTT
>NW_006923394.1:35127-45164 GCF_000298275.1 Orycteropus afer afer | reverse complement strand
TCCCACTATGAGTGTGGAGTCATCTATTTGGCTTTTCAACTCTTTTAACATCTGATTTATGTCTTTTGGGGCTCTTTCATTGGGTCCATAGATATTTATTATGGTTATATCTTCATGTTCAATTGATCCTTTAATCATTATATAATGTCCTTTTTTTGTCTCGTATGTTGGTTTTTGTCTTGAAGTCAATTTGATCAGAAATTAATATTGCCACTCCTGCTCTCTTACAGTTGCCATTTGCTTGATATGTCTTTTTCCAATCTTGATTTTGTCTTTATCACTAAGGTGTGTCTCTTGTAGGCAGCATATTGATGGGTTTTGTTTTCTTATCCAATCTGTAAATCTCTGTCTCTTGAGTGGTGCCTTTAATCCATTAACATTCAGTGTAATTATTGACAAGTATGAATTGGTTGCTGTCATTTTGTTATGTGTTTTTTCATGGTGTCCCTGGTTTCATTGTTCCATATTATTTTCTGTGCTGAGCCCATTATGCTTATGAATCCTGTTACCATTTCCTTTTTTGCTGTTGTTTTAGTATTTGCTGAGTATTTGTGCTTGTCCTCTTTTTTATTGTGATGTGAAGGTTTATCATTTTTCTTTGGGGTTACTCTATGATCTATAATTTTGTCCTGGAGATTAGAACAGTCCATTCTATCTTGCAACTCTCTTAACTTCCTCACCATTTAGAAGTTCTGTAACTACACAATCTTTTCCCTCTTTTTGTTTCTTGTTGTCCTCACTTGCTAGTTGATGTGTCTGGTTCCCTGTTTACAATCCTGTAAGCTTATTTTATGTTGGATATGTCTGTAGCTGTGGTTTCTGTGTTATGTCATCTTGTGTATTAATTATTGGTTGTTATTTGCTATTTTTGGTTCTCTGTTCAAAGGACTCCTTTTAGCATCTCTTGTTGGTTGGTTTGGTTTTTACAAATTCCCATAATTTCTGCTTATTTGGAAGTCTCCTAATTTCACTATCATATTTGAGGGACAATTTTGCTGGTTATATAATTCTTGGTTGAAAATTTTTCTCTTTCATGGTTTTATATATACCATCCCATTGTCTTCTCGCTTGCATGGTCTCTGCTGAGAAATCAGAGCTTATTCTTACTGGCTGTCCTTTATAGGTAACTTTTTGTTTTTCCTGTGCTGCTCTCAGGATTCTGTCTTTGTCTTTGGTTTTGGTAAGTTTGATGATGATATGTCTCGGTGATTTTTTGGGGGGGTCTATCCTGTTTGGGGTTCATTGGACTTCCTGAATGGGTATATTCTCCTCTTTCATCATATCAGGGAAGTTCTCTTTCAGCAAATCTTGGACAATTTTCTCATTGGTTTTATTTTTCTCTTCCTGTTCCGGAATTCTAGTGACATGTAGGTTATTCCTTTTGATGGTATCCCACTTGAACCTTAGGCTTTCTTCATTTTGTTTTCGTTTTTTTTTCTGATTGATCCCTTTCTAAACAAGTATCCAGGTATTTGTCTTCAATCTCATTAATTCTGTCTTCCATTGCATCAATTCTGCTCGTTTGTCCTTCCAATGTGTTATCTATTTCTGACAATTTAGTATTAATCTTCTGGATTTCTGTTTGTAGATTTAGAATCATTTCTAATTTTTCATTCATTTTGTCATTTTGTTCTTGTATTTTCTTCCAAAATTCTTCTAAGGTTTTTTCTGTGTTTTCTTTGGTCTGTCTCTCAATCCTTTGAAGATACCTAAATATAATTCTTTTGAATTCCTTATCAGAGTTCCAATGCTGCTTCTTCCAGAGGGTTGTGTTCTGGGTCTATATCCTGTTTCTTTGTTCCTACCACTTTATTTTGCTTCCTTGTGTGGACTGTGATGGTCTGTTGTCTCCAAGACATTGTGTTGTTGTATTTAGATCTCTGTTAACTGTTTCTGAAGAGCAGCCAAGGGTGATTCAGGCTCTTCTTGGTGTTTTTTTTTTATCGTTGGCCCATTGTTGGAGAAGGAGGTGGTGGCTCTTGCTCAGTAAGTGACGTTGCAGGAGGTGTGGGTGTAGTTGTATCTTATGGGAACTGTTGCTGTCTGCCACTCAGTTAGATAATAATTACAGTTGAATAACCATAAAAAAAACTAAAAGCACATGGAAAAAAATACACCATGTAATCACACAGGAAGAATAACCAAAAAAAAAAAAAAAAGAAAAAGTAGAAGAGAAAAACAAGGAAACCTGCAGTATTTGGGGATAGGTCACTAACAGAAAAAAGGTAGAGAAGGAGAATAATGAAGAAAAAATGGGTAAAATGCAAAAAGAAAAAAAAAAGAATGGGGTTAGCCGTGAGAAAAAGGGGGAAAAATATTTAAGAATATATTTTAACCAGAAACAGGGAAGAGAAAAAATAGTTGTAAACTAAATTAAGACCTGGCTAGGGAAGAATAAAGAACAATAGTAAAAAGGACAAAAGTATTAATAATAAGAGTTTTAAAACAGACAAATACAAGCAAACTAAACACCAGAAAAAAGAGAAAATGAAAAAAAAGAAAAAAATCGGTGGAGGAAAAGGCAGAATGACAAAAGGATGGAAAATAGCTATGCCTAGACATCTGTCAGTTACCCTTTTGAGAGACACACTACAGCAATTATTTTGTGCCACTATAATGTTATGTAGGAGCTCTGGTAGCTTAGTATGTAAAGCACTTGACTGCTAACCAGAAGGCTGGTGGTTCAAACCCACCAGCCACTCTTCGGAAGGAAGTTTGGGCAACCTACTTCTGTAGTGATACTGCCTCGGAAACTTTTATATTCTCTTACTGGATAAGGCAGTTCAAGACTCCAGAACAGATTCTCAATATTGCCTTAGTAAGTTATAAAGACAGTGATTGGGTTTTAAAATTTTCACATCTATTGTATCTTCTGTCTCAGTCAAAACTTTAACATTCTGTCACATTCAAATTGCAACATGGCTACATGCAGGGTTCAAGAGTGCCATAAGCTAGAGAGAGTTCCCCAAGGCTTTTCCCTATATACAAGAAGCAGACCATATCCCTAAGGCAGCTACTCAGCTGCTCACAGTAGATTCCACCATGGAGTTGATTATCAGTCTCATCATGGGGAATACTAAATCCAGCTGCCCAGCCACTCAATGAGACCCAGCCAAGTTGACACACGAACTTAACTGCCACACCCCACAAAGGTTATAATTGCAAAAATATTTTCCCTCTCCTTGGGTTTCTGAGGCAACATCACTACAAAAGTAGATTGCCCAACCTTCCTTCCAAGGAGTAGCTGGTGGGTTTGAACCACCAGCCTTCTGGTTAGCAGTCAAATGCATTAGGAACTATGCCACCAGAGCTCCCTGTATGAACTCTTTTATATTCTTTTGTCATTCTGCTCAGTATTCAAATTCTATAAAGGAAGAATTATTTTGACCTCGCTTGGGTCAAGTGTCCATATCCTGGCTAAAGACAGCAGGTCACCTTGATTGTCATTCCCACCAGGCTTTATCCAATGGAGGATATACTAAATCTTCTTCAAAGGCAGAATGAATATTGGTTGGCCAAAAGTGATTACAAGGGTATTTACTGAATAACACCTAGTGCTTGTTTGAAAAGTGTTTTAGGATATTGGCAAATATCTAAATGTTAGGATATGTAGAAAGAAGAAGATGATTCCTTAATTTTTTTTTTTTTTTTAAGAACCAACTTGTTTAAGAAGTCATTTATTTGTTCAACAGCACTTTATTGAACTACTTGTATAAGGCACTGTGCTAAGATTGGAGATCCAGAAATAAAATATTTTTAAAATAATGTTTTTACTTAATATAATGAATTTAAATAATAATAGTTTAAATAAAATAATTTAAAAATGTATGTTTTCCCTATCTCCAAGATCATCACCATTTGGAGAGACAGTCGATGAATTCTATGGTAAGTTTAAATATGTGGGAGGTGACATGAGAGAAGTGGGTGGGAAGCTTCTAACTCAACACCAGGATCTCAAAGAACAATACAAAGTATATGTGAACTGCTGTATGGAAAGTGAATTTGCTCTGTAAACTTTCACCCAAATAACAATTTTAAAAAACCCAGAAAACTTGGAATTATTATTGACATTTGCCCATTTCATCCCCTATATCCAATCAGTAACTTCATGTTGGCAGAGCTTCTAAGTTCCTATACAAAAACCAAAAAACAAACTCACTGTCACTGAGTTAACTTGACTCAGAGTGATCCCTCTTTGGGTTTCCGAGGCGGTATTACTACAGAAGTACGTTGCCCAATTTTCCTTCTGAGTAGTGGCTGGTGCATTTGAACCACCAGCCTTCTGGTTAGCAGTTAAATGCCTTAGGCACTAGGGCACCAGAGCTCCTAAATTCCTATATGTTGTTGTTGTTATGTGCCGTCGAGTCGGCCCTGACTCATAGCGACCCCTCCTTGGGTTTCCGAGGCAGTATCACTACGGAAGTAGGATTGCCCAACCTTCCTTCCGAGGAGTGGCTGGTGGGTTTGAACCGCCAGCCTTCTGGTTAGCAGTCAAGTGCTTTAGCCACTATGCTACCAGAGCTCCTAATTCCTATATAGTCCATCAATTTGTTATCTTCACTGCCGCCACCTAGTCTAAGCCACCATCACCTCAGTACCTAGACTACTGCAACAGATTATCCATCCCTCTCCACATCCTCTTGCTTTTCCTCTAGTCTGCTCTCCCACAGAAGCTGTAATGTCCTTTTAAAACATTGACTATACCAACAGAAATCCATACATACATTATGTTTACCAAGTAACATATATAGAAATAGTCCTTGCAGTATTATTTGTAATAGCAAAGTGTACAACCCAAATGTCCATATCAGTAGAAAAGATACACTGGAATTCTACATGCAACAGCACTAAAATGTGCAGCAACGTGAACAGTGTTCATTATGTCACAGATATGATGTAGAGCAAAGTAAATCAGACACTAAAAAAAATTATAATTCCATATACATGAAGGGCAAAATCAGTTTGTGAAGGCTGAAGTCAAGATGCTGGTAACCCTGCAGAGAGGGAGATAATGACCATTACAGGGAATTCTGGAGTGCTGGGCCTTCTGTTTCTTGATTTGAGTACTGTTTCATGGGTGTGTTGACTTTGTGAAAATTCACCAAGCTGTACACTTACGATTTGTCTCTGTTCTGTGCATATGTTATACTTCAACAAAAAGTCTACTTAAAAATAAAAGCACTAATCTGATCATTTCATGTTCCTATTTAACATTATCTTAGGACAGAAGGCCAACACCATTAAATTGTCCTTCAAGTCCCTTTACAATAAGTTTAAGAATTACTCCTTTCTCTGTATTTTCAGTTTTCTCAAATGCACCATGATTCTTTCCATCTTAAGGCAAACACGCACACTGTTCCCTTCACCTCCAGGTCTCCTTTCCTGCCCTTTGCCTGGTTAATGCCTACTCATCTTTCACATCTCAGCTTTAGCCCATCTGCAGGGCAGTTTCCCTCCTTCATGACATCTATCACCTCTCATCTCCTCTTTTCTTCCCCTTCCTCTCTTTCTTCTCTCTGCAGATTAATTGCCCAAGAACCCACCAACACCATTAAAAAGGAAGCATACTATCTCTTTCTTGAGGTTTTCCCCTAAATTGTCTAAGCACATTGGAGGTTAATTAGTCCAAAAGGTGTATGATTTCAAGTACAAATAAGTCAGTATAGCAAGCCACTCCATTACTTCTCACTGTCAGCATCACTACACAGTACTGATTCTGAAGACAGTAGTGGGCAAAATGTGTCCATAGCAGATTCCTTATTCTTGTTGATTCAGGTTCTAGCAAGAATTTAACAATGCCACAAACTGGGTTTACCCTCACTTGTACAGCCATCATTTCAAAAACCATCACAACCATGCTGCAACCTCTGGTGTCTGTGCTGGTCTTTCCCACATGCTATCAGTCTCCAGTTTGTGGCAGCCCACTAGTCAAATTCAGTCTACAGGTACGTTTTATTTAATTCAAACAGTGCTATTGTTTTCTTTGTTTTTTCTTGTTTCTTTGAGATTGACTTTTAAACGCCAGATTTTGCATAAAGATCTGGAGTTACAGCTTCTCTAGAAAATATGGAAGATCTTCCAACATTGAGCTTACCAAATGGGAACAATAGGCTGAAGTAGAGTCACAGCTGCTCCTTTAGACAAGGAATGCACTGTCCAGTTTGCCACTGTTTCTACCATCCACTGCTGGCTCCTTAACTTGAGGTCAAATGTCAGTCACCATTTATCAGTACATCCAAAAAATCAAACTCACTGCCATCAAGTCAGACTCCTCATAGCGACCCCTCCTTGGGTTTCCAAGGGTCTATCACTACAGAAGTAGATTGCCCAATCTTCCTTCTGAGGATTGGCTGGTGGGTTTGAACTGCCAGCCTTCTGATTAGCAGTCAAATGTCTTAAGCACTACACCACCAGAGCTCCTATTTATCAGTATAAATGCACTATTATTTTTCCTTTTGAAGAATCAAAGATGAAAAAAAAAAAAAAACTCACTGCCATCCAGTTGATTCTGACTCACAGAAACCCCCCTTTGGGTTTCTGAGATGGTAAATCTGTACGGAACTAGATTGCCCAGTCTTCCTTCCACAGAGGAGCTGGTGGGTTTGAACCACCAGCCTCCTGGTTAGCAGTAAAATGCCTTAGGCACTATGCCATTTTCCTTTTGAAGAGTCAAAAGAAAAGTGAACTATTTACTTACAGTTGTTTACACATGGCTCTTATGTGGGAGGATAAAGCATAGACCAACTATCTGTCCTTCAAGAAAAATGGGAAAAGTACATTTAATTCAGGATGTGAAAATATTTCTAAATATTTTTTATTCAAAAAGTATCTCTATTAAAAGAGGACAAATTAAGGCATTCTCATGCCAAAATCATAGATGGAAGCAAGAATTATGACCAGTAAACATACAAAGTTTTGATGAAAACTTAAAGCACAAAAAAGACTAAAATTACAGCTGAGTTTGATTTTTTAATGTAATAAACTAGAGGAAGTTAAACATATGAAATATTAAATAAATGAACTGCCTAAGCATCAGTATCTTTTATAGAGTATTAACTCATTTTTTAAATGTGACTACTGACTGCAGCAAAAATTATGTGTCCTGAACAGAAAAAAAAAAAAAAAAAAAAAACTTCTCTAATTATAAGTCTTCCAGAAATACCATTCTTCAACATGTTGAAGATGTAGCTGAGAACCTGAAGGTCAAGTGATGTGAGATCATGTGTGGCTTTTCAGAACTCATCACATCAATGAAAGAACCAGAGTTTGCAAGCAATGTCCCTCTCCCTGAAAAAAACCCAAGGCAACTGTTGCTTATTAATTTTCCCTCTGCATAACTAAGAGGCCTCTGAAGATCTGCTCCAAGATGACTCTGTATCCCAGACTAGGATGAGAGAAGCTGACACTTTCCATAGATTGGGTATGGAGGGATCTGTGAAATTGATCATTTAATGTGTCTACCTATCACACTGAAAGTTCTCTAAGGTTCAAAATCCTTTCTGTATTGTACACTATTTTATCCCCAGAGTTTAATAAATATGCAGGGATGAAATAGATTTATTAGACTATGCACCTGGAGAGAGACAAGATCAAAAGGATGGTTCAAATATTATATTTGGAACTTCTTGTTAATTGTGAGTTGTACACACATCCCAGTTTCTTGAAATTAATACTACCTCCCCCAGTCATCTACCTGGGCTCCAAACAGACCACTATAATATAACCAGCGGCCAACAGTTAAAATCTTTGAATCCTTTCAGTGGATTCACAGTCACTGATTTTAACAGCTGTCTTAAGCAAAAACAACCCATTGCAATAAAGTCAATTCTGACTCGTAGTGACCCTATAATACAGAGTAGAACTGCCCCCATAGGGTTTCCAAGGTGGTAATCTTTATGGAAGCAGACTGACACATCTTTTCCTCTTTTGGTTAGTGACTGAGTGCATAACCACTGCGCCACTAGGGCTCCCTTAACAGCTGTCTTGGGTGACTAGAAAACTTCCTTTGTGCTGACCTGCCTCTGTATGGTAGACAGCCTTCAAGATAGTCCCTAATAAGGCCCATTTCCTAGAATTCAGAGTTTTGTATAGGCTCACTCACATTTTACCAGGACTAGTCACTGTAACCAATAGCATATGTCAGAAGTGATTGTATGGCACTTCCAAGATTAGGTTATTAAAAATCATGGTGACAACCACCTTAAGCACTCACACTCTATTTTTGACCATTCATTCTGCAGACAAGCTGACTTTTTGTGAGCCACCCTATGAGATGATCCCATGGTGAGAGGTTGAAGCCTCCAAAAAACAGTCATAAAGGAACTGAGGCCTGCCAACAACGATATGGGTGAACTTGAAAGCAGACATTCTAACTCCAGTCAAGTCTGGCCAACAGCTTACTCCAACCTCAAGAAAAAATCCTGAGCCAGATCCACCCAACTAAGCTGCTCCAGTGTTTCTGACTCTCTTCCATTAATTGTTTGTTCTTTTAAGCTGCAAAGTTTCAGGATGCTTTGTTACAGAGCAATTGATAAATAATACACTCTGAGACTGATTTTAAAGCACAGTCCTCTCAAAGTAGTAGTTTAACTTCTAGTTAGTGGCTTTCAGTGGAACTAAATTATCTAATATTTCTTGTTAATGTCATATATTCCCCAAAAGACTTAAAACTTTTTGTGGTAATGAATACTATAGAAATAAAATAGTAATTGTCAAGTATACAGTAAAAAACGCAATGCAACGAACTGCCGTCAAGTCATAGCGACCCCTTCTCGGGTTTCCGAGGTAGTATCTCTACAGAAGTAGATCGCCCAGCCTTCCTTCCAAGGAGTGGCTGGTGGGTTTGAACCATTAACCTTCTGGTTAATAGTCAAATGCCTTAGGCACTATGCCACCAGAGCTCCTAAGTATACAGTAGGTACTCTATAAACACTTGCTTAGATTTTAAACTACATTGTCATGAAGTATACTACTGCATGTTTGTTCACCTTGATGCAGTTAGAAAATTACTCAGGGTACTACGAACTAAGTTAAAAAATAATAACATACACAGAGAGAAAATACTTCTTCCTGAAGAACTGACTCCAAACACCATTCAAATAATTTGGCACAGGGGACATTTCCATTAAAATAAGACCTCTGACAAGGACATCTGATCTCTATAACTTTGATTTCTCTTTCTTGTAGCCAGAGTTGAGGAGAATCATCCACATGAAATAAAGAGTCACAGATGGATAAATTTGACTATTAACATGAAATATTGATGTTGAATTCTAGAAATTAAAAAAGAAATATCTAGGGTAAAAGACCTCCAGAAATCTCAAAAACCTTGTTAAAATTATCTTAATATGACAAAATAATAATAATAATAAAGTGAAAACTTTTCTGTGTTTAGACCCAAGAGTTGTTGTTGTTAGGTGCCATCACGTCATCTCCAACTCATAGTGACCCCATGCACAGCAGAACAAAACACTGCCCAGTCCCATGCCAGCTCCATGATCCTTGCTATACTTGAGCCCATCGTTGCAGCCACTATGTCAGTCCATCTTGTTGAGAACCTTCCCCTCTTTCATCGACCCTCCACCTTCCCAAGCATGATATCCTTCTCCAGGGAATGGTTCCTTCTGACAACATAACCAAAGTAGGTACGTTGAAATCTGGCCATTCTCACTTCCAGGGAGCATTCTGGCTGCATTTCTTCTGGGGCAGATTTGTTAGTTCTTTTAGCAGCCCATGGTACTTTCAGCATTCTTCACCAGCACCACAACTCAAAAGCATCAATTCTACTTCGGTCTTCCTTATTCATTGTCCAGTTCTCACATGCATACGAGGCAATTGTAAATACTATGACTTGTGTCAGGCGCACCTTAGTCCTCAAGGAGACATCTTTGCTCTTTAGCACTTGAAAGAGGTCTTTTGCAGCAGATTTGCCCAGTGCTATACATCATCTGATGTTCTGACTGCTGCTTCCATTGGTGTTGATTGTAGAACCAAGTAATAAAAAGTCTTTGACAACTTCAATCTTTTCTCCATTTATC
>NW_006923394.1:31739-35027 GCF_000298275.1 Orycteropus afer afer | reverse complement strand
TTTTCTTTATATTGAGGTGTAATCCATACTGCAGACTGTAGTCTTCAATCTTCCTCAGTAAGTCCTTCAATTCATCCTCACTTTCAGCAAACAAAGTAGTGTCATCAGCGCATCGCAGGTTGTTAGTGATTCTTCCCACAATCCTGATGACATGTTCTTCATATAGTCCAGCTTCCCAGATTATTTGCTCAGCATATAGATTGAATAAGTATAGTGAAAGGATACAACCCTGACACTCACTTCTTTATTTTAAACCATGCAGTGTCCCCTTGTTCTGTTCGAACGACAGCCTTTTGGTTTATGTACAAGTTCCTGATGAGTACAATTAAATGTTTTGGAATTCCCATTCTTCTCAATGTTACCCATAATTTGCTATGAACCACACAATTGAATGCTTTTGCATAGACCCAAGAGTTAGGTACTCTTTTCAGGAAGACTCTATCTTGGAAGGTTTGTTAATTTCATATATATTTTTAACAAGACTAAAAAAAAAAAAAAATGAAGGTAAAAATAACTGGCAATAAGCTATTTGAAATGTGCAACCAAATGAAAACTTTTAATATTTCAAAGCAGTAATTTATTAAAATGCTTTTAAATTGTTATAGGATTTATAGCTGATTTTTCTTTCAATTTATACAACCTTTAGCCAGCAACAGCAGACATCTTAGATGACAGTCTTTCAGTGGTTAAGTGTAGGCAGCTCTTTAATGAATTTCATCACTGGAATAAGACTCTATATGTGAACAAAATGATAAGGTTTTATATTAGACTTATGACATTGCTTGATTCTGATGATCAAATCTAAATTTTGTCTGGAACATCTTATTAGGCCAGAAAGTAGTATGTGCTCAGAAATATGATGGGAGAATATCACAAGACCACAGGATATCTTGAAGAGGATCCCATAGGACAAACCTAGGGCAGTAATGAATCACAAGCCACTGAAAAAACAGGAATCTATGATGATTCCTAACTGATGATAAATAGACTAATATGGGGCTCTTGGTTAGGGTAGAATACTGAGTGTCAACTGGTAATGCAGAGAGAGTGCTGGAGTTGACATATCATTTTGCAATCACCATGGGAAAGATGATTTCAGGCAACCAATGCCAATGGAATTGTTCTTAATTCAATTTCTTATAGACCAATGCCTCCATCCCTGAAATCGTTATTGCACCAGTTACCTTATTGGATGTCTTAGCAAGGATGGGCTGAGGCAGAATGAGCAGAAACTCATCCACAGATTTATTCCTGAGGATGGATCTGAATACTGGTTGAGATGCTGAGTAGAAGGCGGTATGGGTACTTCCACTACATTAGTTGTTAAAACAAGAAAAATTTTGTTTTTACATCAAAAGTACATTTGGTCTCTCACTAAAACTCAGGATAATAAGAAATATATGTTGCAAAAATTCATAGAGTTCCACTTAAATGTAGTAAAAATATTTTCTCTCCTTTATCTTTTAAAATAATATACATTGTCTATGGATAAATAAAATAGCTAACTTTAAAGCTAAGTGAAACCTGGAATGTTATATATCAATGCTTCTATTCCATTAGTATGATATTGTTATTGAAAAAAAGTTTATTTTCCTTATCTTTAAGTCTTGCAGCTTGTTGTGATTGAACTTCATAGCACAAGCTATTTTTATTCTATTTCATTAGTTATCTATTCTTTTATCTATGACACGAAGTCCTTACTCTGCCCCTGAGAACGCTTTATGCCATTCCTGTGCTCCTTCTCACTAACGTGGCCCAATGGAGAGAGTACTGTTTGCCAGGGAAGATGCAAGTATGGAAAACATAGTCTTTTCTCTCATATCCTCCAGTTTTATAAGTATGATGAAAGATCAACCCTGACACACACATTTCCTGATTTTAAACCATACAGTATTCCCTTGTTATGTTCAAAAAACTACCTCTTGATCTATGCACAGGTTCTGCATGAGCACAGTAAAGTGTTCCAGACATCCTATTCTTCACAATGTTATCCATAATTTGTTATGATTCATACAGTTGATGCCTTTACATCATCAATAAAACACATGTAAACATCTTTCTGATCTCTGCTTTCAGCCAAGATCCATCTGACATCAACAATGATATCCCTTGTTCCACATCCTCTTCTGAATCCAGCTTGAATTTCTGGAAGTTCCCTGTCAGTATATGGTTGCAACCATTTTTTAATTTTCTTCAGCAAAATTTTGCTTGCATGTGATATTAATGATATTGTTCAATAATTTCCGCATTCCTTTGGATCCCCATTCTTTGGAATGGGCACTATATGTATATCTTCTAATTGATTAACCAGGTAGCTAGCTTCCAAATGTCTTCATAAATCCATATGTATATTATCTGTCTGTCTACCTAGCTACCTACCTACACCTATCTATTTAGTGGCATAAGGATTAGAGGAAGATTCAATCAGTGATATGCAGATGACCACTTTGCTTGCTGAAAGTGAAGCTGACTTTGAGCACTTACTGATGAATATCAAAGACTACTGTCTTCAGTATGGGTTACAGTTCAACATAAAAAAAAAACTTTTACATACACAATAATGTATTATAAGGGATAACAAACATTAATCTATGGGTACATACACAGGTAGACAGGCTGAATGATCAGGTGTGTCTAAATAAAAGAGAATATGCCCATGACCATACATAAGTTTGGCAAATGATATTTCTACATACGCATTTGCATGTGGGGTAAGAACGTCCATATAAATAGAGCTAAGGGAGGGCAAAGTTATGATAACTTCTTTTTTTATTTTTTAATTGGTTTTCTTCATTCTTCTTTGCTCTGGATGGGGAGAGACCCATTGTTGCATCTAGATGGCAGCTTGCAAGCTTTTAAGATCCCAGTTCCTACTCGCCAAAGTAGGAGGTGGAACAATGTTTTGTAAAATATGTTATGCCAATTGAGCTTGATGTCCCCCGTGACTATGGTCCTGAGTCCACAGGTTCAACTACTTGGTCCCTCTGGGTAGCTGCCTGTGACCAAGCAGTGACTACCACCTTGCCTCTTGTTGGCTCTACTATACACCTGGGAATTCAGATCATACACATAAACTTGTAGGACCGTTGTCTTCCAACCCTATACATGTTCCTGGATACGCTCCTTGCTTCATAGACATACCTACTAGTTCAGCCTGTCTACCCATCTGTCCACCCATCTATCCACCTGTATATCCATGTTTGCCTTCACTGACAACGCAGTACTGTATGTGCAAAAGGGTTCATATGTGTTGTCTGTACCTCCCATGTACCTCTCTATGTCTTTCTC
>NW_006923394.1:0-3979 GCF_000298275.1 Orycteropus afer afer | reverse complement strand
ACTTGTCTTAGTATGAATATTCATATATTTTGCTGGAAAGTCTTAATGAGTTTTATTCTGTGATGCTGTTCTAGACTCCACTGTGGCGTTACATGATAAACAGTGTATGTAACATGTTACTTTACTGAAGTCCCCAAAATTCTGAATTTCCAAATACATCTGGCCTTCATGGATTTCCAGTGAAGGATTATGGATTTTTATCAACAAACTGAATGGATTTACTTACTATTTCTAATTTGTATTAATTTCATATTATATTCCTTGTTGCTATTGGAAGAAACATTATTTATTGAGAGTTAAAACTTTTTGAAGCAGCCAATATGCAATCTTTCTGAATCATTTTTTTTCCCAAATTTTATTGTGGTTTAAGAAAAAGTTTACAAAGCAAATTAATTTCCCTTTCAGCAATTTATACACATTTTGTTCCATGACATTAGCTGCAATCTTTTCAGCACTTTTCCTACTTCCTCCCTAGGTTTCCATCTGTATTTGCCCATCTTTCTTTCCTCTTCCTGTATTCTGGGCTTTGTTTTTGGGCAAACGCTGCCCTTTTGATCTCATATGGTTGATTGTTCTCAGGAGCACACTCCTCACAGGTGTTATTGTTCACTTTATAGGCTTGTCTTTTGTTGGCTGAAAGGTGATCTCTAGGGTGGGTTCAGTTCGAGGTTTGAATGGTATGGACTTGAAATGACCCTTCCTTGGGTTTCCGAGGCAGTATCTCTATGGAGGTAGATTGCCTAACTTCATTCCGAGGAGTGGCTTGTGAGTTTGAACTGCCAGCCTTCTGGCTGGCAGTCAAATACCTTAGCTACTATGTCACCGGTGCTCCCTCTAAAGGCCATGGTCTCAAGAATTCCACCAATCTCCATCAGACCAGTAAGTCTGGACTTTTTTATGAATTTAAATTTATTTCTACATTTTTCTCCCACTTTGTCAAGGACCTTCTATTGTGATCCTGATCAGAGTGATTGATGGTGGCAGCTGGGCACCATTTAGTTCTTGTTTCAGGCTCGTGGAGGATGTAGTTCCTGTGGTCCATTAGTCCCTTGGACTCATTGTTTACCTTGAATCTTTGATTTTCTTCACTCTTTTTTGCTCTGGATGGGAAGAGACCAATAATTTGTATGGCCACTTGCGAGCTTTTAAGGTTCCAGTTGCTACTCATCAAAGTAGGATGTCGAACACTGCCTTTATGGAGTATGTTATGGCACTTGACCTAGATGTCCCTGAGACTATGGCCCTAAGCCCTCAAGCCCAGGTGTTTGGTGATGGCTAAGAAGTTTGCAAAACTTTGCCTCCTGTATGCTGTACTATATACTTGGCTATATTTGTAGCACACACAGATGCATATGTAGAAATATCCTCTGCCAAACCTATATATGCTCCTGAATATACTCCTGTATGCCATCCCACACCTGTTCAGCTTACATATACACCTATGTATCCACTCATAAATTATTGTTTGTTGTTACTATTATTGTAAGTTTGTGTATGTAAAAGTATATACCATTGTTGTGGCCTAACGTATGGACTACTCTGGATAATTATCTATGTGCCCTAGAAAAGAATGTGAACTGTGCAATTGTTAGATGAAATGTTTTGTATATCTCTATGAGATCAAGTGGTTGATTATATTGTTTAGATCCTCTGTATCATTGTTGAGTTTCTTTCTAGTTGTTCTGTCCTTCATCAAAAATGATGTGGTAAAATCTCCTGCTATTATTGTGGAGGAGTTCTTGTAGCATAGTGCCTAAGGCACTTGACTGCTAATCAGAAGGCTGGCAGTTCAAACCCATCAGCCACTCCTCGGAAGGAAGGTTGGGCAATCTACTTCCGTAGCGATACTGCCTCAGAAACCCAAGGAGGGTTTGCTATGGGTCGGGGCTAATTCAATGGCACATAACAACAACAACATTATTGTGGAGTTGTCTATTTCTCTTTTCAATTCTGTCATAGTTTGATTCGTGTATTTTGGAGTTTTTTCATTGGGTGTGTTGATATTTATTATGGTTATGTCCTTTTGTTAAATTGACATTGTAATCATTATATAATACCCTTCCTTGTTTCTTTTGCTGTTTTTGCCTTAAAGACTACTTTATCAGAAATTAACATTGCCACTCCTGCTCTTTTTGGTTGCCATTTGTTTGATATATTTTTTCCATACTTTGGTTTTTAACTTACTTTTGTCTTTGTGTCTAACTTGTGTCTTTTGTAGGCAGCATACTGATGGGTCCTATTTTCTTATCCATTTTGCCACTCTCTGTCTTTTAACTGGTGCATTTAATCCATTTATATTCAGTGTAATTATCAATAAGTTTCAATTTACTGCTGTCACTTTTTTATGCTATTTTTTTCCGTAATTGTCATGTTACAGATTGACATCTCCAGTGCCCTATTTTCAGTCTTGTGGCTTTATTTTTGAAAATTCTGTGTCTAGATTGTTTTCCAGATTATGTTGTCATATGTCTTAAAGTCTGGTTGTTGTCTTATGTTCATAGTTCTCTGCCCAAAGGACTTCTTTTAGCATTTCTTGGAAGGTTTGTCTGTTTCTTACAAATTCCCTTAATTTCTGTTTATCTGGAAATATCCTAATTTCACCTTGTATTTGTGGGATAATTTTGCTTCATATATAATTCTTGATTGGCAATTATTTTCCTTTTAGGGTGGTTCAAACCCAATAGTTGCTCTGCAGGAAGAAAATGAAGCAATCTACTTCTGTAAAGGTTTACAGCCTTGGAAAACCAACGGGGGTCACTATGAGTTGGTATCAATTTGATGGCAGTGAGTTTGGTTTTTATTGCCTTCTTGCCTGCATATTTTCTGCTGAAATGAGAGTTAAGTCTTATTAGTTTCCCTTTGTAGGTAACATTTCAGATTTCCCAGGTGATTTTCTTTTGGGGGTCTATCCTATTTGGAGTTCATTGAGCTTCTTTAATGGATATCTTCTTATCTTTCATGTAATCAGGGAAATTTTCTGCCATCAAATCATCTAAAACTTTCTCTATGCTTTTTTTTTTTTTTTTAATCTTTTCCTGTTTTGAAATTCCAATCATGATAAATTATTCCTCTTGGTGTTGTCCCACATAACTCTAAGACTTTCTTCATTCTTCTTTCTAATTGTTCCTGTAACAGAGTTGTATCAAGGGATTTGCTCTCTATTTTGCTGATTCCAACTTTCATTGAATCAATTCTATTCCTTTGCCCTTTCAATACATTATCTTTTTCTGAAATTTTAGTGTTAATTATCTGGATTCTAATTCTTATTTTTGTATATTTTCTAGTTGGTTATTTTGACCTTCTATTGTTTTCCTACATTCTTCTATAATGTTGTCTTTGTTTTTCTTGATTTTGTCTGTGTTTCCTTTGATCTCTTGTAGGGCCCTATATATAAGTTTTTTTAATTCTTTATCAGGTAATTCCATTACCAGTTCCTCCTCAGAGAGGTTTCCTGGTTCTTCATTTTTGTTACTTGCTAGGGTTATCTTGTCCTGCTTATTTAGATGATTTGATATGATATGTTTTTCCTGAGGCAGTAAGGTGTTACTCTTTATTCTATTTATTAATTCGCTGTATGTTTGTTTGCTGCACTCTGATTTTTATTATGTTTGTTTTGATGAATCCAGGCAGGCAAAGATGGGCATACTACTCTAGTCACTAGTCTGGCTGCACTAGAGCACTTGCACCCTGTGTCTGGGTGAGGGACATAGGGGTTGTGTATGAGCATGGGTCTCTGTTCACTGGCATTGTGAGTGACTGAGAGTGAGCTGGGTTGGTGTTGACCACTGTCTGTCATTGGTCCAGTGGCATACAAACAGGCAGTGGCACTTGCTGAGTGGGTGGGGTGGCAGATGTGGCTGGTTAGTGAGGGCACAGTTGCCACTTCCCTCTAGATAGGGGATGTGAGTGGTGGGTGTGTTGGATTGGGTTCTCTAGAGAAACACAAAAACCAGCAAAGTATATATATATATATATATTT
>NW_006923393.1:47575-49603 GCF_000298275.1 Orycteropus afer afer | reverse complement strand
CTTCCAGAAAATGAAACAAGATCCATACTTCACCCCATACACAAAAACAAATTCAAGTTGGATAACAGAGTTAAATGTAAAATTCAAAATCATAAAGTTCATCAAAGACAAAATAGAGGCAAAACTAGGGGTCCTAATTTACAGTATAAATATTCTATCAAGCATAACCCAAAATGCAGAAACTGGAGAAGAGAAATTAGATGACTGGGACCTTTTAAAAATGAAATTATTATGTGCATTGAAAGACTTCTCTAAAAGGATAGAAAGCAAACGCACAGATTGGGGAAAAACTATTTGTCAATGACATATCTGGGAAGGGACTTATGACTACAATTTGTGGAAAACTTCAACACCTAAACACCAAAAACACAATCAACACAATTTAAATAGATCTTGATATGTTCTTTGTCAATTTGTCATTCCCAGCATAGGAGATCATAGAACAGACACTTCACTAAAAAAGATATGCAGGTAGCCAACAAACACCTGAGGAAATGCTCATGATCATTATTCATTAGAGGGATGCAAGTCGAAACAACAATGAGACACCATCTCACCCCAGCAATAATAGCAAAGCTCAAGAAGACAGAAAATAACAAACGTTGGAGAGGGTCTGGAGAGATCGGAACTTTCATACACTGCTGGTGGAACTAGAAAATGGTACAGCCACCATGGAAAACAGTATAGCATTTCCTTAAAAAATTGAAAATAGAAATACCATTTGATCCAGAAATTCCATTACTAGAAATATATCCTAAAGAGGTGAGATCCAGGACACGAATAGACATATGTACACCCATAATAATCACAGCATAATTCACCGTAGCAAAGAGATGGAAACAATCTAAGTGCCCATCAACACATGAATGGATAATCAAGCTCTAGTACATTCACACAATGGAATACTACACAACACTAAAGAATAATGAAGAATCCATGAATCACTTCACAATGTGGACAAATTTGGAGGTCATTTTGCTGAGTGGAATAAGTCAGTCACAGAAGGACAAATATTCTATCAGCCCACTATTGTAAAAAGTCAAGGAAGGGTTTATGCAGGGAAGGAATTTCACTTTGTTGGATACTGGGGATGAGAAGGAGAATTTCTGACAAGTTGGGGGGGGTCACATGTGGATCTGGGTGAGGAGAGGGGATGTTTGCCAAGAATGTGTGATCAGCACAGTGGCAATGAGGAAAGGGAGAACACAGAAATGTGCACAAAAGATGTAGACAACAGAGGCAAATATTATTACATGTACAATATTGCATTACCAATGGCAGTAAACCCTAGGCTGTGCATAAATTTATAGTCAGGTGAGTAGATCAGGTAGGGGTAGATGAACAGGAATATAACCAAGACCATGAATAGATATGGCTGAAGATAGTCTTTCATATTTCTTGTGTTACAAAATTATTTACATACATTACAGAAATAACAGAAAACAAGGTTGGAGTAGCTTCTCAGAGACAACCAAACAACTTGATGGAGAGAATCACCAGGCCTGTGGGCCTGGGGCCATAATCTTGGGGGACATCATGCTCAGTTGGTGTGGTGTAGTACATAAAAATCTTGCTCTATGTCCTACTTTTGTGAATAGCCACTAGAGTCATAAAATATTGTGAGTGGCCATCTAAGATGCAATTATTGGTCTCATCTTGTCTGGAACAAAGAAGTGTGAAGAAAATCAAAGTCATTTGGAAATAGTCCAGAGATATAATGGATCATGAGGACCTCAGTCTTCACCACCCTGAGTCCAGAAGAATTAGATGGTGCCTGGCTACCAATGCCAACCACTTGCAAAGGGATCAAGATTAGAGATCCTAGATAGACTGAGAGGAAAAATGTGGGAAAAAAAATCAAAAACAAAAAAATAACCAGAATTACTGGTCAGATAGAGATTGGTGGAACCTCCATGACTATGTTCCCAGGTTATACTTCAGGCATGGAAATAGACTCACTTCTGTGGATTAGCTATCAATCCAACAGTACAAAGATCTACAAACAGAACAACTATCCCAAGAAGATGC
>NW_006923393.1:42847-46570 GCF_000298275.1 Orycteropus afer afer | reverse complement strand
GGAGAGCAATAAGCAACATCATAATAGATGGAGAAAACATTGAAATTGTCTGTGGTTGTTATTGTTAGGTGCCATCCAGTTGGCTCTCATTCATAGCAACCCTATGTACAACAGAACAAAACACTGCTCAGTCCTGGACCAGCCTCAGAATCCTTGCTGTACCTATGTTCATCATTGCAGTCTCTGAGTCAATGCATCTCGTTAAGGGCCTTCCCCTTTTTCTCTGATCCTCCACTTTACCAAGAATAATGTCCTTGTCCAGGGAATGGTCCCTTCTGACAACATGATCAAAGTAAGTGAGTTGTCTGAGTTTCATTTATCTATTTCAAAAGACCACTTTAAAGTGTGAAAGAGCAAAGATGTCACTTTGAAGACTACGATGTGCTTGACCCAAGCCATTGTCTTTTCAGTAGTTTCTTATGTATGTGAAAGCTGGACAGTGAATAAGGAAGACCACAGAAAAATTGGTATATCTGTGTTCTGGTTTTGCTGAAGAATATTGAATGTACCATGGACTGCTAGAAGAAGGAATAACTCTGTCTTGGAGGAAGTACAGCCAAAATGCTGCTTAGAAGCAGGGATGCACAGATTTGACTTCTTATACTTTGGTTACATTATCAGACAGGACAAGTTCCTGGAGGACATCATGCTTGGTAAGGTAAATGGTCAGCAAACATGAGAAAGACTCTCAACACAGTGGCCGCAACAATGGGCTCAAGCTTAGCGACAATTGTGAAGATGGCACAAGACTTGTCTGGGCAGTTTTCGTTCTGTTGTACACGGGGTGACCATAAGTTGAAACTAGTTCAATAATACATAACAATAACAACACACACATATAAGTTCTGATGGTGTAGTGGTTAAGACATTTGGCTGTTAACCAAAAGTCAGTAGTTCAGACCCACCAACTGCTCTGGGAAATAAAGATGAGGCAATCTGTTTCCGTAAAGATTTACAGCCTTGGAAACTCAGTGGGAGTTTTCAATCAAGTTACCCGATGCTTCATAGGGTTTTCAATGGCTCAGTTTTGGGAAGTAGATTGCCGGACATTTCAAAAGTTTATTTAAAAAGTTAACACACTTTTTCTATGTTTTTAAATATTTTTATTATATAATTCAGAATTTCTTCCTAGTAACACTTTTAGTTTTGGGAATATGGTTTATTTATATTGGTGTAGTACCTAAGGCATTTGACTGCTAACCAGAAGGCTGGTGGTTCAAAACCACCAACCACTCCTCGGAAGGAAGATTGGGCAATCTACTTCTATAGAGATATTATCTCAGAAACCCAAGGAGAGGTCACTATGAGTCGGGTCTGACTCAACAGCAGTGAGTTGATTTTTTTTTTTTTTTTTTTTGGTATAAGGTTATATTGCAAATTATGTTGTAGTGTTTAGCGCTATATTCAAAATCACACTAGACATTACAGTGAATACTTAATTTCATTTCATCCATGATTATTTGTTTAGGGCATATTCCTAGAAGATGACCTACTTGATTGAATTTTTGACACCAGTGTAAGTACGATGTTGTTGTTGTTGTTATGTGCCTTTGAGTCAGACCTGATTCTTAGCGACCCCTCCTTGGGTTTCCGAGGCAGTATCACTATGGAAGTAGATTGCCCTACCTTCCTTCTGAGGAGTGGCTGATGGGTTTGAACCACCAGCCTTCTGGTTAGCAGTCAAGTGCCTTAGGCACTATGCTACCAGAGCTCCTTAAGTACAATAGTTTTCCCTTTTCTGTGGGATACATATTCCAAGACTTCCAGTGGATGACTGAAACCATGGATAGTACTGGAACTTATATACTATGTTTTTTCATATACATACATACCTATGATAAAATTTAATTTATAAATTAGGCTCTGTAATAAATTAATAATAAAACTCACTGCTGTTGAGCTGGATCTGACTCATAGTGACCTCTCCTTGAGTTTCCAAGGCTGTATCACTATGCAAGTAGATTGCCTAATCTTCCTCCTGAGGAGTGGCTGGTGGGTTTGAACCACTAGCCTTCTGGTTAGCAATCAAGTGCCTTAGGGAATAACTAATAATGAAATGGGAGCCCTGGCAACGTAGTGCCTAAGGCACTTGACTGCTAACCAGAAGGCTTGCGGTTCAAGGAAGTTAGGCAATCTACTTCAGTAGTGATACTGCCTCAGAAACCCAAGAAGGGGTCTCTGTAAGTCAGGTCCCAGTCAACAGCAAATAATAACAACAACAATAATTAAATAATACAATTATTAAGTAAAATAAGGGTTACTTGACAGAAGTCCTGCAATATAGCGACCATCAATCTGATATACCAGATGGCTACTAAGTGACTAATGGGCATGTGGTATATAGTGTACGGACATGGTGGAAAAAATGATAATTCATGCCCCTCACAGGATGCAGCAGGATGGTGGGAAATTTCATTGGAATATTCAGAATGACTTGCAATTTAAATCGTATGACTTGTTTATTTCTGCAATTTTCCATTCAATATTTTCATACCACGGTTGATCATAAGTAATTGAAACTGTGGAAAGTAAAACCACGGGTAAGAGGAGAGTAATATATTGTCAAATTGTCCTTAAGGAAGACTGTTTTAAATGTCCATCTTTTGGATGTACGTGGCAGTGATTCCAGATAGCACATTGTTGTTGTTAGGTGCCATCAAGTCAGTTTCTACTCGTAGTGGCCCTATGCACAACAGAATGGAGCACTGCCTGGTCCTGCACTATCCTGAATGATTGTCACACTTGCGCCCTTCATTGCAGCCACTGTGTTAATTCATCTTGTGGAGGATATACCACACATGTTGTAAACTCCTAAAATAAGTAAGATCAGCTCTATGTCAATACACATTATAATTCATACTTATCTAATCCAGATAAGTCATATTACTCTTTCTTTTCTATTATGGCTTCTTGTCTGTCATTAGATTCTCTCATATTGGGGATGCAGAATTGCACTACATAAGGGAAAATGTGTAATGAACAAAGTAGCTTCTGAATTAACTAGGAACTTAGTATTTTACTCCATTCTGTAGAGATCATTGATTCTGAAGGCTTTCAGTACATACATTTAAACATTTAATATATGTTAGCTCTCTTGGCAAGCATAACAGAAATTTCTGGTTATCTTCCAATATCCATACGCTTCTTTTTTCCCTTTAAAAATAATGCACCATGTTTTAGCTAAGCCCATGTTTATCCAGCTACAGACTATATCTCTCTGCTTCTCTTTCAGGTAATGAGTTATGTGACTAATCTCTGACCAAAGGAATATGAAAAGAAACAATGGTCGCAAACATTGGATTATCTGCACAAAGGAAAGAGAAGTGGTCTCCATTTTTCATCCAATTCTTACTTCATGAAATATGGAACTGATGGCAGGATCTAGAAAAACAATGTGATACCATGAAGTGGATGACAATTTTTGAGGATGACAAGGAGACAAACTTGACAAGAATCTAGGTCTAAACATCTATACTATTGCATCAGACCTGAATGGCTTAAGCTAGTCTGTTTGCAAAGAAATTGCCAAACAAAACAAAACAAAAAAAAAAAACTCTCTACTTTAGTCCACTATCACTTTTGCATTTATCTCAACAGTTGAACCTGTATCTGAAATAATGGAAAAGACACAGAGATTATAATTATATTAAAATATATGGGTACATTAACATATTTTAAATGTATTATCAGCAAATTTTAATATTGTTCTGGTTACCTAGTGCC
>NW_006923393.1:40006-41237 GCF_000298275.1 Orycteropus afer afer | reverse complement strand
GCCCAACCTTCCTTCCGAGGAGTGGCTAGTGGGTTTGAACCACCAGCCTTCTGGTTAGCAGTCAAGTGCTTTAGCCACTATGCTACCAGAGCTACTACCTCGGAAACCCAAGGAGGGGTCTCTATGAGTCGGGTCCGACTCAATGGCACATAACAACAACAACACTGTAAGTCCCAAGGTCACCAGAGCATAGCAGGCTGCTGAGCAATGACACAGCTACATGCAGATCCAAGCGTGCCATAGGCTCAAGACCATTCTCAAAGCTTTCCCTTATATACAGGAAGCAGACCACATAGCCAAAGGCAGCTACTCAGCTGCTCACAGTAGATTCCACATGGAGATGATTACCAATCTCATCATGGGGAATAACTACCACCAGCTGCCCAGCCACTCAACCAGGCCTAGCCGAGTTGACACACAAACATAACCACCACAACTATATTAAATGAGTATAGCGTTATTAACATAATTATGATCTTTAAATTTAATATTTACTTACACTGTATATGGTTATGCATAGAATATGCTTTTTATTTACTTTCCAGAAGTGATATTATGGCCCCTATGGCAGTTCATACCCACCAGCCACTCCTTGGAAGGAAGATTGGGCAATCTACTGCCATAGAGATATGCCCCAGAAACCCAAGGAGGGGTTGCTATGAGTCAGAAACAGTGAGTTTGGTGTTTTTGTTTTATGTGATTCTAATCGCTGGCTAGTATGGAAGAAAAGCAGCAATAGGATTAGGAAAATTAATTAGGATTAGGAAATTAGTTCAGTCAGGATGGACATTAATTCTAATATCATACAATGGATGTTTACAATGGATAATGCCTACTGATGTAGGAATGATCATTTGACAAAATCATTTTGATTCCCTGAAATCCCTATTTCTGGGTTCACAAAACTCAGATGACCTACTCAGACAGTCTGTCCTTAAGTGTCCTTTTAATCCTCGAAAAAACTGGTTCCCTGGAGTTGCATTCAGATCAGACAATAGCTTAGTAGGCAGCTTAGAGGAGACTGGGCATGTTGGTAGGTGCTGTTGAGTCATCTCCGACTCATAGCGACCCTATGCACAGTAGAACGAAACACTGCCCAGTCCTGTGCCAGCCTACTGATCTTTGCTATATCTGAGCCCATCATTGCAGCCACTGTGTCTATCCATCTAACTGAGGGCCTTCCCCTTTTTCATTTACTCTCCACTTTACCGAGCATGATATCCTTCTCCAC
>NW_006923393.1:3647-4759 GCF_000298275.1 Orycteropus afer afer | reverse complement strand
TAGTGATACCACCTCAGAAATCCAAGGAGGGATCACTACAGGTTGGGTCTGACTCGACGGCACATAACAAAAACAACAACAAAATAATACAGCTTTAAATGTCTGCTCTCCAGAAAGATACTCACTTGCTGTAGATACTAAAAACAAAAAAGAAAGAAAAGTCCTGCTTTGGATTTGGAGTAAACAGGGTGCTAGGATTACACATTATGGAATCTCACAGGGTGGGTGAGGCATTTGTTTTAACCAGCTGTGCTGCAGGGTTTGTTCAATTACTGCAACAAACACACCTCAGTGTTTGCCATCAGGTCAGTGCCATAAACGGTTGCATGTAAGAGATCACTTTCTTTGTCGGTTTTGTTTTTTCCACAGGGAAACAAGAAAATAGGGCTTAGTCAGAGTCATGTGTCTAGGATCTTAGCTACTGAGGATTTAAATGCTGGAAATGCATTCAATAATATTTTGGAGTACCTTATAATGATAAAATATAGCCAATACATCTAGGATTCAGCCATTTTCATACATGGTTTTGAAATGATCGCCAAAAATTCTTAAATATACATTTGCTTAACTTTGCACTTATCTCTTCATGTTATTGACAATATCATTTTTTCTATGCCAGATTCTCAATTTTCCCAACAATCCTCAATATACTCAGAAACACTGTTTGTTGCACCATTTTCTTTTCATCAGTATCATGGGCATTGCAATGGCTATCATCATTTGGAAGTTATGATTTTCAGCCATGACTACTATGATTTGATGCTGGAATACTGCTTCAGATTCATTAAAAAAATCTTACTTTGTTTTTTTTTCCCTCATTCTGAACACTGGAGTTGGGCCTTTTCTTAAGCCTATACACTGTGACTGGATGAAGGGGAAGGGTTGCAAAAATTAGAGACATACACAATTCTTTAATCTGTTGCACTAAATTCCTGAACTGATATAAAACCTGGATTTTTTTTTTTTTTTTTTGGTTCCTTCCAGTTGCTCTTGATATAGGTGCTATGGACATATATAAACTATCTATGCATGGATAACACTGAGAAGAATGGGAATTCCCAAGCACTTGATTGTACTCATGAGGAATCTGTACCTTGACCAGGAGGCTGTCA
>NW_006923393.1:0-2613 GCF_000298275.1 Orycteropus afer afer | reverse complement strand
GGTTCAAACCCACCAGCCACTCCTCGGAAGGAAGGTTGGGCAATCCTACTCCCATAGGTATACTGCCTCGGAAACCCAAGGAGGGGTCGCTATGAGTCGGGGCCGACGGCAAACAACAACAACAACAACATGCAGGTACGAAGTGTTTTTTGAATCTCAAACAGTTACTAATTTTGGTAGGTATTTTTAAGTTCTATGGAGTTGATTTTGACTCATAGTGACCCTATGTGATGGAGTAGTTACCTCATACTCTTTTCTGGGCTATAATCTTAATGGAAGCAGATTGCCAAGTTCTCTCACACAGAACCATTGGGTGGCTTCCAGACAACAACCTTACATATGCTATTATTTTTTCATTTGCCATTGCCACATGTCTCAGTGTAAAGTACTTTACAATGAAAGCAATTAGGAAGTTTTCATTGTCTTAAATTATAAAAGCGAAGTAAAGAAGCTACACTATTTTCCACAATGTTTATATGATAAATCATTCTTTCATTCATTTAATCATTCATTCAAGAACTACTTATTGAAACTTAGCAACTGCCAGGAGTTCTTCTAAGCAGTGAGGAAACAAGCTCCAAACCAAACTCACTGCCTTGGAGTTGATTCCCACTCATAGCGACTCCTCCTTGGGTTTCCAAGGCAATATCACTACGAAGTAGATTGGCCCGTCTTCTTTCTGAGGAGTGGCTAGTGGGTTTGAACTGCCAGCCTGCTGGTTAGCGGTCAAATGCCTTAAGCACTATGCCAAATTGCCTTATATATAAAAGTACATGATAATATTAGTGAGTTTTAGACTCTATTTCCGGAGACAGTATTTTTTTTCTATATATAAGATGTATTGTTCTTAATGGGTTGCTAATTTGTACAAGAAACAAGACAAGAAAACTGTCAATAAGGCCCAAAATGTGTCTTCTGAATAATTACTACTGACATTATTTTAAAATAATAATTATAGTAATGTACATTTATACAATTGGTACAGTACAGAAAATAACATTTTTTAAAAAAGGTATGTTTTCTTACCTTTCTTATTCAATGTTCACCACTCTCTACAAGTTCCTTTGACTACTCTTATCCAAGAAAAAACTAGTAAACTAATGAATAGATAAATATCTATGCCAGCACATAAATATTCAAGTTTCTACCTACTTATTTAACAGCCTTATTTACTTGAAAGACATCATATTATACAGATCATTCTGTACTTTGCTTTGTGTAATTAAAGCTATGAGTATGTTTATATCATGACATGGAACCACTTATCTCTATTAAATGTTTACTTTTTTCCATCATGTGGGTATGACATCATTTACCTCTCCAGTCTCCTGTTAAGGATACCTGATTTATTTCTAGTTTAAGTATTTCTAATGAAGCACCTGGCTAATTAATTTGCAGGAACTCTCAGTGAAATTCCCAACTTCTCTTTCATCCCATGTTCTCCCAGTGTTTATAAGTAGGAGCTTATCGTCTACTCCTTAACTCTGAGAAGCTTGGGAGTCCATCTAACATATTCTGAAACTGTCCTGGTTTTTCTGCACAGCAAAGGATGCTACCACAGGTTGTAAGGACTCCAAGACTTTGCCTGTGATGGCTCAGGTTGACTTCATAAATGAAAAAAAAAAACAAAACAAAACCTGTTAATCCGATGGAACTAATCCTTCTGGGACCTGGCCTAGCACTAATCTATGAAGAATCAGCTCTCAGTTATCTCTGACAATAAATAATGTAGTATGGAGAGCAAACACATTGAAATCGGATTCTAATCATAGTCCTTACCTCACCAAAAAGTGAATTTTGCTTCACCTCTATTTTGTTCCTCTACGAGCTAACAGTAAAGTTCAGCATAAAAACTGAAAAGCTGAAACCAAACAAAAGCTGTATGAGGAAGAAAGAAGGAAGACCTGGGATAAGGCACTAAATGAATGATTTACCCTTATCAATGGAATTTGACGGTTGTATAAAGAAACCCCAGGGACAGGGTCATTTCACTGTGAATTATTACCACTCGTTACTGTTAAACACGCACGCTCAATATGAGCAGAAAGGAAAGCATTAAGTACACATCCAAGAGTGTAGCTTTCCTCTAAGGACATCTTGCCAGCTGCAGAGAAGGTTTTGGTTTTTGGAGAAAAGGAATGGCATGTTATTAACATAAAGAACTGCCATGTCACTGTAAATTCCAAGATAAAATATATCATTGGATTTGAAGGGGATTTCTGATAAGGGATTTGTTTGGAAGTGGCTGCTTTTGGCTTCTCTGTGTTGATGACAGCTGCTTCTGGGAGCCAGTCTAGTTCCCCTCTCTCTGACCTCAGTCTTCATCACTGTGGAGCTGGCAGGAGCGGGGAGTTGCACTGGCAACTCTGACAGTCTTTGGCCGCCAGACACTACTCTGTAACTACCAGGAGGTCACCACACAGAGCTCAGTATTAAACACTTACTTTTGGATACTCACTGCCCAAAACTGAATTACTTCACATCCTAATAAAAACAAGGCAGAATTGAAGAGGTCAGCAACAAATGAATTGAGTGACAATATGTTTCAATAAGGAGCTCTGGTGGTGTAGTGCCTAAGGCACTTGATTGCTAACCAGAAGGCTGGTGGTTCAT
>NW_006923392.1:48882-49414 GCF_000298275.1 Orycteropus afer afer | reverse complement strand
CATCACTCAAAAGGAAAACTACAGACCAATATCCTTCATGAATATAGATGCAAAAATCTTCAACAAAATCCTAGCTAATAGACTCCAACAACATACCAAGAAAATCATTCATTATGACCAAATGGGTTCATATCAGGTATGCAAGGATGGTTCAGCATTAGAAAAACAATCAATGTCATCCACCACATAAATAAAACAAAGAAAAAGAACCACATGATCGTATCAATTGATGCAGAAAAGGCATTTGGTTAAATATCCAAAATGCCCAGCTACCACTGTTAACCACTCAGAGGGGGATCTATGTAGGAGATCCTACATAGAGAAGAAGAACAATGTGGACCAAAACTCAAAATCATTTGGGGAGATAAAAAAAAAGGAGACCAGGTTTGCTGGTCTGATAGAGACTGGTGGAACCACTGAGACTGTAGTCCCTAGCCGCCCTTCAGGTCTGGAATTGAACCCACACCTGTGGCTTCCAGCCAAGCAAAAGACAGGCACAGGAGTTGAACATGTACCTGAGGTAGATACATCC
>NW_006923392.1:31409-44640 GCF_000298275.1 Orycteropus afer afer | reverse complement strand
GCATAACGTGGATGAACTTGGGGTACATTATGCTGAATGAAATAAGTCAATCACAGAAGGACAAATATTGTATTGGTCCATTATTGTAAAAGTCAAGGAAAGGTCTATCTATGGAAGGAAATTTTCTTTGCTGGTTACCATGGGTAGGAGGAGAGGGGAGGGAACACCGTTAGATAGGTAGAGATAAGTATTGATTTGGGTGGAGAGACGGGCAATGTACCAAATGTGAGTGATCAACATGGTGGCATTGAAGAAGAGGAAGACAGAGAGAGGTACATGGGAGGTACAGACAACAAAGATGAACCCTTTTGTACAGAAAGCACTGCGTTGTCAGTTAAGGCAAACATGGGTATATGGGTGGATTGATGGGTGGACAGGCTGAACTATTAGATATGCCTATGAAGCGGGGAGTGTACATGTATAGGGTTGACAGACAATGGTCCTATAAGTGTATTTGTATGATCTGAATTCCCAAGTATATAGTTGAGCTGACAAGGGGCAAGGTTGTAGTCACTTCTTGGTCACAGCCAGCTACTCAGAGGGACCAAGTAGTTGAACCTGTGGGCTCGGGACCATAGTCACAGGGGACATCAAGCTCAACTGGCATAACATACTACACAAAACATTGTTCCACCTCCTACTTTGGCAAGTAGCAATTGGGATCTTAAAAGCTTGCAAGCAGCCATCTGGATGCAACAATGGGTCTCTCCTCATCCAGAGCAAAGATGAATGAAGAAAACCAAAGTTGTATGGAAACAATTAGTCCTCACGACTGGTACACCATGAGATCCTCAGCCTATATGACCATTGGACTAGAAGAACTAGATGGTGCCCGGCTACCACTGTCATCCACTTGGAAGGGGATCTATGTAGGAGATCTTTGATAGAGAGGGAGAACAATGTGGAACAAAACTCAAAATCATTTGGAGAAAAAAAAAAAAAGGAGGGGGGGACCAGGTTTGCTGGTCTGATAAAGCCTTGTGGAACCACTGAGACTATGGCCCCTAGCTGCCCTTCAGGTCTGGAATTGAACCCACACCTGTGGCTTCCAGCCTAACAAAAGACAGGCATATGAGTTGCACATTTACCTCAGGTAGAGACACTCCTTGGAGAGAACAATCATGGGAGAAAGAAGAGCTTTTTATGCATAGGGAGACAGTTCAGGGGGCAGGAGTGCATAGAGTGATGGCCACAGGGAAGAGGTAACTATCAGGAGGAAGTGGTAGGGGAGCTGTTGCATTGTGGGAAATTGTAGTCAATGTCATGAGACAAAGTATGTGAACTGCTATATGGAAAGTGAATTTGCTCTATAAATTTTCACCCAAATCATACACACACACACACACACACACACACACCTGCTATTTTACTGTTTTTCACACTAATAAAGGACTTTCAAGTTCAATGGAGCTCTTTTTCCAAACTAAGCTTGGGCTGGCTTTTGGGAGGTGGAAAATTCAAGGTTATCCTGCATGACAAGAATGAAATATAACATTCTCTGTTGCCTGCTATAGGCAGATTGCAAAAATGGCAGGGCAGTACCATCAGACCTCCTTGTCTAATTTCACAAGGGGAAGGAATGAATCACTATCAACATCAGCCCAAAGCTGATCCCTATGAAGTGGAAATCAAACATATCTCCACCCTCCAATCTTTTTACCAATTTTGACACCAACCATCCCTCCCGCAGCACTGCTTCTCTGCTGGATTTGATAATTCATTACAATGGCCACACAGAACTCACAGACCATACTCACAATTATGGAGTTTACTAAAATCCAAACCAAACCCACTGCCACTGAGTCGATTACAACTCAGAGAGACCCTCCAGGGCAGAGGAAAACTGCCCCATAGGGTTTCGAAGGCTATAAATCTTTATGAAAGCAGAATGCCTCATCTTTCTCCCATAGAACAGCTGGTGGGTTCAAACTGCTGACCTTTTGTTTAGCAGTCCAATCCAGGATCAGGAATGACTCAGGACACAGTTCTTTGGTGAAGACTGCCCCTCTCTTTGGCCCTTGGCCTCCCAGCCTGGACTCTGCCCTGCTCACCTTAAGTGTTACAAAGCTCTTCATTTCCACCAGTAAGTGCCTGGGTGCCTCCCCAGTAAGTCTCAGCTAAAAGGTACTCAGCTCTCTTGTTCCTTAGATCAGCAAGCCCAGCTCCGCAAAGTGCCCAGAGGCACCCCACTCTGCCAGCAAGCCTCCTTCCCAAAGGCATTCAGCTTTCTCACTCTGTAGGCCAAGAAGTGCACTATACTGTTTCCTGACAGTCTCCTGATTCTACACCCATCATTTCTCACCATCTCTCATATTAAACTCTCTGTCTCCTGGGTCTAGGAGGTTCTTAGCACAGGGACCCCAGGTCCAAAGCATGGAATGGCAAAATTGATCAATGCCCTTTTTAGGGTCCCACTCACAAGACGAGCCCTGGTGGTTCGGCGGTTAAAATGCTAAGCTACTAACCAAAACATTGGCAGTTTAAACCCATCAGCTGCCGTGCAGGAGAAAATTATGGCATTCTACTTCTGTCAAGATTTACAGCCCTGGAAACCTATAAATCTATGGGGCAGTTCTACTCAGTCCTACAGGGTGACTATGAGTCAGAATGGACTCAATGGCAATGGGTTTTCACCCCCACAAAAGTGTCCTGCAGCATATTTGTATTATTAGCAAGCTATTCAGTCACTTTGGAGGGCCACAAGTACATCATTTGCACAGTCCCACCCAGTCATTTAGTGGGAGTTACAAGACCACATAGTGCCTAAGGCATCTGACAACTAACCAGAAGGCTGGGCGGTTCACACCCACAAGCCACTCCTTGGAAGGAAGCCTGAGCAATCTACTTCCGTAGAGATACCACCTTGGAAATCCAAGGAGGGGTCGCTATGAGTTGGGATTGACTTGACGGCAGTGAGTTTACCCAGTCATTTGGTGGGAGTTACAAGACCACTGTGAGAAAGGCCCTGTAAAAGCAATCCATCACACCATATAGGTCTTGATGGTTCCAGCAGTCACTGTCTCTGAGGGTGACAAACACAAATGAATGCCAAGCCCAACAAGGTCTCAGGCCCAAAAGGATGGACCCAACCACTCCATGGAGATGAAGTGGCAAGAACCTGGGCTACAAGGGGGAGGATGGGCTCAGAAGGCCAACTTGGGGCAGATCATGGGAAGCAGCAGCTACTGAAGGCTGTTGAAGAGGCAAGAGACCATCATCGGGAGACCCTCTGAATGACAATGCAGCCTTCTGAGAGGCAACCCAAACCTACAGCCAAATCTAGCAAGCTAAGTTGGACAAGCTGCTCACGGGAATGTTGTTGGGAAACAAAAATAAAATAGATTTTGTTTGAAAAATGTCATAGAATAGTTATGTACTATGATAGTTGGAGTTGTGTGTCAACTTAGTTGGACCACAATTCTGTGTGGTTTAAGCAATTGTGATGTGGATTGTTCCAATGATGGGACCAGATATATATGTTTTGAGCAGCCAATCCATTGAAAGGGAGTTTCCCTAAGGGTGTGGCCTGCTTCCAGTATATTTATGGACATCCTGGGAAAAGAGACACTCTTCTATGGATCGGGATTCTGTTGTGCTGTCTACAACTGTCCGTGAGTGAACAGTCCACCATTCGGCCTGGAGTTATTGGATTCATCATTCGTTGGAGTCAACAGCCAGGATACTGCCTGCCAACCTTGAGCTCCTCAGCCCCTGCCTGCAGCTACGTGAGTCGGGAAAAGCCTCCAGCTTGACATTTGAGCCAAGAACTTTGGACTTGCCAGCTTCTGTAAGTGTGAGCCATTTTCTTAGGATAAATTTCCCTCTCTCTCTATAAGCTTTACTGGTTTTGTTTCTCTACAGTACCCAGTCTAACATATGTACATAGAAGGATGCTGAATATATAAAGTGAAAAAAGGATACAAAGTAGTATGCTGTCATTACCCAGGGTGAAAAAGAGCCAAGAGTAAGCAAAGACAGCCTGACAGGACATACACCAATACATTACTGGCAGTTATCATGGAGATTATAGACAGTTTCAACTTTCGTGGGGTTTTTGTCTATTAATTTTTCTTCAATATGGATAATTTGTAGTTAAAAACAAAACAAAAAACTCTAAAAACAAAACAAAAAACTCTAAACCCTCAAAAATGTGATCTTAATTAGGACATTACCTGAAAGAAAGACGAAAACTGGCTAAAAACAAGAGCCAGGCATGTACTTGACAAAAGTGCATTATAAAAACTGACAGTGCTAATGGCATTTGGCATGAAACCTGCTGTAAGCACCTGTATCGTGTTCTCATTTCATTTGTATGCTTCTCTCAAGTGTGGTCCCTGACCAGCAGGAGCAGCATCACCTGAGAACTTATTTGGAATTCAAATTCCTTGGACCTACCTCAGACCTACCCAACCAGTGACTCTGGGGGTGGGATAAAAACAGCTCTCCAGATGGTTTCTATTCACACTAAATTTAGAGACCCACTGGTACGGAGGAATGATGTCTCTTCAGGTAAACAATAGCTGCTCTAGTTAAGAAAATATATTTCTTGCTCAAAACCTATTCTGTTATTTTAATTCACACTCTTGAACAAACACTGACCTATTCAACTGCTGAATGATAAACTGGAAGACGTTTAAATTATTTTTTAAAAGTGGATAGAATTCTGGAGTAGCTCATTTTGAGACAATGTATCAACAAATGTGGAATGAGCTGGAAGAAAATCAAGGCTAGTTTGAAAAAGTGACAAAACAAATCAATGTACTTTGAATTTCATTATTTAGATGATCTGAAAATAACATTGGGGAATGGCACAAATACAGCTATTATAAAGGCCATATTTGCGTGAACTGATTTTAGTCTCCCTAGATTCTGACTAGGAGCTCTGGTGGCATAGTGCCCAAGGCATTTGACTGCTAACCACAAGGCAGGAGGTTCAAACCCATCAGCCACTCCTTGGAAGGCAGATTGGGCAATCTACTTCCATAGTAATTGTTGTTGTTGTTGTTATGTGCCGTCGAGTCGGCCCCGACTCATAGCGACCCCTCCTTGGGTTTCCGAGGCAGTATCACTACGGAAGTAGGATTGCCCAACCTTCCTTCTGAGGAGTGGCCGGTGGGTTTGAACCGCCAGCCTTCTGGTTAGCAGTCAAGTGCTTTAGCCACTATGCTACCAGAGTAATACTGCCTCGGAAACACAAGGAGGGGTCGCTATGAGCCAGAACCTACTCCATGACAGTGAGAGTGAGAGATTCTTACTGAAATTAACATATTTAAAATAGAAAAGGCTCAATAATTTTTATTTCCAGTTTTATTTAAGGAGCTGTAAGTTACAATAACTTGAAATTTAAAATTGGTGCTATATATAAAAATTAAAAAAAAAAAAGATTGGTGCTATACTTGAGACATAGAGATTATTGAAACACCAGATATTCTTTCACACTTGTAACTGCAATTTTTAAAATAAATTGGTTCTTAATAGGAAATACCATTGTTTTAGTTATCTAGTGCTGCTATGACAGAAACCAAGTGGGTAACTTTAACAAACAAACTTATTTTCTTACAGTTTAGGAGGCTAGAACTCCAAATTCAGGGTGCCAGCTCTAGGGGAAGACCTCTGTCTTGGAGGAAGGTCCTTGTCTGAGTTCCTGCTCCTGGACAATCTTCACGTGGCTTTGCATCTCTCTTCCCCATCTCTGCCCTGCTCCCTTGTTGAATCTTTTATATCTCAAATGAGACTGACCCAAAAATACATCTTACACTAATCCTGCCTCGTTAACATAACAAAAACAACCTATTCCCAAATGGGATTATAGCCACAGTCATAGAGACTTGGATTTACAACACTATTTTGGGGACACACAACTCAGCCTCTAACAACCATCCTTTCTGATTATGTGGAATTGCACTGAACTCCACTAGACTTGCAGCTCAGGAATGAAGGTCAGTGGTTAGCACACACCTTGCATGTTTTCTGCATTCAAAAAATGCTTAACGTCAATTAAAACTGTTTTTCAAATGTTTCTGATCATGAACCCCTAACAGGAATAACAATTCGAGTATACACCCCCAATATGTATATATATTAAATATACATACTACTCTGATAACATATAATGAACCTATAATAAAAATTAAACAGGACTGAAAAAAAACAAAGGTCCTTCTTAATATTCTGTCCCTGAGACCACTAGCAAAGCCCAAGTGGCTCAGTAATCCTAAGAGGCCCACACCCAGGCCAAGCACTCTCTGGCAGTGTCTCAAGTGGATGCTGTTAAATACAGAAGCCAAATCACCATTTCCTTCCTGCTGGGTTCCACCATCTCTGACTTAAAGTCTATGACGCTAGCTTCCTCTCTCAACACCTACCACTTTCTTCCGCTGCTACCCCTTACCTGCCAATGGAACGAGGAGAAGACTATAAAGGCAGCAGGTGCAAGGACAGCATAAAAGCATGGACTTCATCATTAGACAAACCTGGGTTTGTGCCTAGGTTCTGCCTATTACTAAGTGATCCAAGGCCAGTCAGATAACACTTCTAAAACTCATCTATAAAGGGGATGATAAAAGGTGATCTCACCTCGTTATTATGAGAATTAACTGAGATACTGTGCATCTGGCACCGTACCTAGACAGCACAAGCACTGAATAAATACTACCCAGAATTATTAATAGTTTAGGTGGCAAAAGAAGTCACCTGGACCATGTTACATCTGCCAATTCAGGAAGGTAGTACGTTACACTGGAAGGAGAAGTAGCACGGGTAGTGGAGTTAGGCAGACCTGGTTTGAAGCTCTGTTCCACCCCAGGAGCCCACTTTCTTAACAAGGGTCAGTCCTCTCATCCTTTCAATAGCAACGATGATGCAAACCATATATGAAGTGCCTTTTAGAGTCAATAAAGCTAACACTGGTGGCCATGAAATGGCCACCGATGGTAAGGGTAAGCAAATAGCATATGATCCTGTGTCATTCTAGGGTCACTGGAACATATTCAGGTGCATGGTTGGATTCTTGGAGAATAAGCATCCCAAAAGCCTACCACGAAATGTTAATATGCTTGTGTACTGATGTCCAGAGACATGGTGGTTCCTTTCTCAAGTGAACAGTTTACTTGCTCATATATGACTACAGACAAATCACAATCCTTATGCTTCAAAACAGGAGTACTCTTGACCCACCTTAGGACAGAAAACTAACAGACACAAGGAAAGGAGTTCTAAATCAGTGATTATAAAAAGCATATGGAGTCCTCTAGAGAGGTGTGGTTTCTGCTACAATAGCAAAAGATAAAAGAGCACTCAAACACCAGATCCATTCATAAATGAGAACTATTTCGGGATGTGACCAAAACAATGGATAGAGATATTTATGGTGTTTTTAACATCATGTACCCAAACAGAATTCTGCAAATGTGAAAAGTACCTGAAACCTAAACGACATAAACATAGATTAAAAGATACAGGTCTACTAGGCATCACTCAAGAGTACCTAAAATGTGTTGAGTTAGATACCCTTGCACCTGACTGCCTTATAAAAGCTTCAATCTTTGGCATAATACCCTTAGATGGCAGCACATCAATAAGGACGCGGCATAACTAGACTCTGCAAAACCATTGGTCAGATAAAAGAAACACACACAAAGCTAACATCATTTTGAAAGCCTCTTCTATTTTCTCTTTACAAAAATAATTACTAACCCCCAGAAACTTTCATCACTCAGCTCTGATTGTCACCACAGAAGGAGGGGCAGTAAGTGGCCAGGACAAGAGGAGACTCCTGCCAAAGCCCCCACAGACTCACTGCTCTCTTCCATCATATTTCCAACTGTACAACTTTCTACGATTCAGAAACTAGATCCAGGACACCCTGCAACTAACATTAATGTGAAATTACAATCCCGCACGACACACTGAGGTTATAAACCCACCGAGAAGTAAACAGGCAAAATTTCCGAGCAAACTTTAGCTTTTAGCAAAACACAGAACACTGGAAACCAACCAAAACCCAGCAGAGAAGCTACGTGTTGTCTCTCAATCAGCCCTTCCAAAACTAGCAAGAGATTAGACCATATGCTTTCCTCCGCACTCTGGAAAACCAGAAAGCCCCAAAGCAGTTTCCAGAACTGACGGCTCCCAGGGGGGACAGGGCCAGGGAACGCAACGGCTCTGCACCCTCTCCCAGCGGCGGTCACCAGGGGCCGGGATGAGTGGGAGTGGGGAGCTTAACCCAGGCGTGGTTAAGCGGCGGCCCGGTCCCCTCCCCTGGCTGCAGTCTCCCGGCCCGGCCCGCGAGGCTGCTGGACAGCGCCCACGTCCGCGCGCCCGGTCTCTGGTGCCCCCAGCCCCGACCTCCAGAGTCCGCGCGGCCGGAGGCCCAAACCGCGGCCCGCCGGCGGGCGCCGTGGGGACGCGCGCGGAGGTACCTGTAGCAAAATCAGTTCCCGGGCGCCGGCGGTGGTGGCAGTCTCGGCTGCGGCGGCGGGGCGGCGTGCGCGCTCCCGGCCCGTGGTCGGGTGCGTGATGCCCGCCCCCTCTTTCCCGGCCGCCCGAAGACCTTGCAGCTCCCCGCCCCTTCACCTCTCACCTCCTACCTTTCCCCTCCCGCCTGGGCCGCCCTGCGCACGTGCTCCAAGCGGCGTGCGCATGCGTCGTCCGACCTTCGCGCCGCCCGCGGCTCCTGCTCACCCCCTAGTGGACCTCTGCCTCATAAGCCTAAGGGAAGTACAGGTAGTAGGAGGTCGCCGGGCGGGGCATGAAGCTTGATAAAGTCCACAGCACTGCACGAAAGCTTTTGACATGTTCTGAAGAATTATCAAAAACATGCACAAGATGCTCCTGCACTCTTTCTAGTGACAGCAAAAAATTAGAAGCAGCCAAGATACACGACAAATGTGGCTGGGTCAAAAAAATTAAGTCCATAAACAGACTTCCTAGTCTAAAAAGGGTATGTTTTATTGACATTAAAAGATGTTCTTGAAAGAAAGTTCAAAACAAGCTGTAGAGTAAGATCACATTTTTGCTAAAAACATGCAAGTAGAAGAGTCTTGGGTGATACACATTGACGTGTCAGTGGTTGTCTATGGGTAGGGGCATTATGTGGGGGTGTGGCTCATTTTGTTTGCTGATGGACAGTCAATAAGGACTATTTTTTGTTGTTATAGCAATAGCTACGTACAATATTTACTGTGTTGGATGCAAAGCTCAGTACTTTTTGCATTCCTCCCCCCATTTGACCCTCCTGAGAAACCCAAGGCAGGCCTTGCTGTTACCTTAGTCCCATAAAAGAAGGGGAGACAGCCTGCAAGCTGGGCACTCACCCCACTAAATTTGTTTGTGGTCTCAGTATGGGGATACCTTGCTCATACCACCCTACACTCTCCTGGAACCCAGGTCTCCAGGTGTCAGGTGTCATCCTGCCCCACCCTGCAGCCCTGGGCACATTGGACCATCCATCTCACCTATACCCATTCTGGAGCTCCAAGGATAAACCCTGTTTCTTCTCTTAAAGGTGCCAGTGTTGGGGATGCATAAAGTGTAGCTATAAAGCCACAATGCAAGGACGAATCGGAGGTGACCCTTCTGGCTGCTCCATCCTTCTCTCCCCTCCTAAGCCTTCTTTAAATAATCTTGCCCCCATCATCAACTCACTTCCCACTGGACTCTGGACTATCCATCCAAGGTTGTCAAGGCCTTGCCTCCCTCCTGACCCACCACACTGTTATTGCAGTGGAACTAAACAATATTTGGAATGATCAGCCTTGATCCAAATTGATGTTTAGGATTGTATCATGTATCCAGGTTTGGCTCTAAGATGGGGATTTTTATTCTATAAAGGAAGAATTTTATTTACTATTTATTTTTAAATTAGAGATATCAATAGGGAGCTGTGTGGGGGAGCCTTACCAACACCCTTTACCTATCCTCACATCACCCTCTCATAATCTGTCCCCTCAGAAAACTCAGGCATGAAAGATCACTGCTTAGTCTCTCTCCACTGCCTTTTTTCTCTGGGCAAAAACAAACTCTATCCAGTATTTTTAGTTTTCTGATTAAACCTACCAAGATCCTGCATAACCCATTCCCAATCCCTTTCTTTTACTGCTGCATTCCTGAAAAAAAATGTGGTTCCAAACTTGCCTTACAGCAGAATCACTTTGGGATTACAGGAAATCTCCGAGTTAGGAATATCTGATTTACATACAGCAGTTATGAACTGCAGTGCAGTGACTTACTTAATGTGACTTTTCTAGCCACGGTCTTTGTGACTCCCACCAGATGACTGGGTAGAACTACTCAAATGTACGGTGCTTATGGCCCACCAACGGGATTGGATAGCTTGTTAAAAATGTAAATAAGGTATATGGCACCCTTGTGGGGTTGGGACCATGAAAATAAGGTGTATGGAACCCGAACATGGGGATTGATTGGTTTTGCCATATCACTAGGCTTAAAATGAGCCCTCCCAGAGGCAGAAATGGGTGGGATTTCACTACCATCAAGAAAGGACAGTCAGCAGTGGAGAGCGGCCCTGGACCCGAGATCCCTGTGCTAGACCGTGGCAGAGAGATGGTGGCAGAACAGGCAGCAGAAGCAACAGAACCAAGAGACCTGCATGAGACAGAGCAGCGGGCTTCTGGCCTATGTAGCAAGAAAGCCAAGTGGCTTTGGGCAGGAGATTTGCTGGTGGAGTGGGGGTGTACCTATCTGCAGAGCTAAAGGAGCTTTGTAACACTTGCCTAAGCAGCACAGAGGCCAGACTGAGAGGCAGAGGGCCAGAGAGAAGTATGCCTGCAGGCATGGCCAAAGGGAGGCTGTCCTGTTTGAAGAATTGAATCCTGAGTGTTCCTGAACTTCAATTGAAACCTCTTGCTTCCCTAATAAACCCCTTAATTGTGAATATTGCCTATGAGTTCTGTGTGGCCATTGCAACAAATTATCGAACCCAGAAAAGAAGGAGAGAGTGCCACGGGAGGGACAATTGGTGTCAGAATTGGTAAAACGGTTGGAGAGTGGCAGCATGTCTGACCTCACAGCAATCAGCCTGGGGCTGACACTGGTGATGGTAATTCTGTCTCCCCATCATGAAGTTATAGGAGGTCAGATGAGGAAGCCCCCATGCCCTTTTTGCACGAACCAACCCCTGCAACACCTATTATATTAAAAATCTAAGATACACAGAATGTTTGTAATAACAACAGGCACTTTTGAAACATACTTTTCAATGTGAATCAAAATATTACTGTTATGTGTTATGTTAAAGATATCTTAGTGTATCTGGAAGTGTTTTTTTCCAAATTTTTTTATGCACAGAAAGGTATCATATATACCATATTCTAAGACAAACATTTGACTAATAATTGACATTAGATACTGATCTGATTTACTTACAAATTTAATTTACAGACAGACTTGGAACGGAATTTGTTTGTAATGTGGGGACTACCTGTATTTAAAATAAAATCAAGAGTCCTCCTGAGCCCAACCCCAGGCCCACTGGACCAAAATCATCCCTCCAGAGAGGGCGAGGATTCTTTTAACAACGCTCATAGGAAGTACTTAGCCAGGTAAATTGGCTTTTAGGAACTGCCATCACTGCCCCTTGCCCACCAAATCTGTATATGCAGGGGGACTGATCCTCAGTGGGGTCTGAATACTTTCCTTCAAAATCAAAAGCCTCCAAAACTGGCAAGCACTTAGCTGGGCACCTTTGGGCCTTGAAGCCTGGTGAAGAATCCTCCACTGTTCAAGAAGCCCCACCAAAGGCCCTGTGGAACCTCTGAGGGAGGTGAGGCTCAGTGGGCTCTCTGGTGAATCTGCTGCAGAATGCCCCTGCCAGTCCATGGAACTGAATGAAGTGGCCATATTTAAGGGCTTCTCCCTTCAACATTTATTATTAAAAAATACAGAAAAGTAGAAAACTCATCCAGTGAACACTAATATACGCTAGATTCTACAACTGTTAATGTTTTACTTTACCTCATATCTATCTAAAAGTTTCTGAGTCAGACAATCATATGATCTACTATGCCAAGAATGACAGTTGAAGAGGAATGGTATCATATTCATTGTCAAAAAGAACATTTCAAAATCTACCCTGGGACTTCCAGTAACGTAGAGGAATAGGCAGACAAGTGACACAGACCCTCTTCAACAAAGAAAAGAAAAACCAATTGACAGAGATACAGAAGATAATCCTGGAGCCCTGAGTTTGGAAAGGAACTATACAGAAGTGGATTAGGCACCAACTACTAGAAAAACCTGAACAAAAACAGGACCTAGGAACAGGCTCTGTTTGCCAAGGTCAGCAGGGACATACAAGAGACTGACAACAGGAAAGGAGACAGGTGGTGAGTATATAAGTGCTGTCAACTAGTGAATAGAAGAGCACATCACAGTACCCTGCTTGCATAGAAAACATACAAACAAAACAAAGAAAATGAAAATCGTGGGCAAGTCACTCCAACATACAATCACCAATTAAATATAAACACAAAAACGTCACAATGCCTCAGAGACAACAGAGCATCACAATTCACACACACACACAAACAAAAAACAAGATAAAGCAGGAGAAACGAGAAACAAGGGACCAGGATACAGACCCAAAACACATCCCTGAGGAAGACCCAGCATTGGAACACCCTGATAAGGAATTCAAAAAAATTATATTTAGGTATCTTTAACAAACTGAGAGACAGATCAAGGAAAACACAGACAAAACCCTAGAACAATTTCTAAAGACAATACAAGAACAAAATGAAAAAATTTCAATTAGAAATGATACAAAATCTACACACAGAAATTCAGAATATTAAATTTTCAGAAATAGGTAAGACATTGAATGAGCAAAGGAGCAGAATTGAATCAATGGAAGACAGAATTGGAGAGATACCTGAATACTTCTTTGGAAAGGGATCAATCAGAAAAAAGATCAAAAGAAAATGAAGAAAGCCTAAGTTTCATGTGGGATACCATTAAAGGGAATAACCTATGTATAATCAGAATTCCAGGACAGGAAGAGACTAATAAAACCACAGAGAAAACTGTCAAAGATTTGCTGGAAGAGAATTTTCCTGGTATGATGAAAGATGAGAAAATATCTGTGGTGGTTATGTTTGTGGGTCAACTTGGCTGAGCCTGGTTGAGTGGCTGGGCAGCTGGTGGTAGTTATTCCCCATGATGAGACTGGCAATCAACTCCATGGTGGGGTCTACCACAAGCAGCTGAGTAACTG
>NW_006923392.1:0-3776 GCF_000298275.1 Orycteropus afer afer | reverse complement strand
TTAAAGCCATCCCACTTCCAGGTATTTCTGTTATAATGGCACAAAGTAACCGAAACAACAGCTTACAATTTAGGATCAGAAACAACTCAGCATACAATTCTTCAATCAGGACAGCTTCTTCTCCGCCATGCCACAGGTACACTTCTCTCTGGCCTCAGCCTCTACCCTGCTCAGGCAAGTGTTGCAAAACTCTTTGCCAATAGGTACCCAGAGAGGCACCCCACTCCCCCAGCAAGTGCCTCCTGCCCAAGGCACTCAGCTTTCCTGCTCTGTGGGCTGGGAAGCCCACTGCTCTGTCTCATGCTTGCCTCTTGGTTCTGCTGCCTTTTCTGCCAGTTTCTCTGCCACTGTTCCTTGCTGTCTCAGTGCAGGGATCTCGGGTCCAAGGATGCACTCCATTCCTGGATCTTCTTTTGTGATGATAGTGAGGTATCCCTTTCTACCTCTGGGATGCCTCATTTTAAGACTGTTGTTGTTATGTGCCATCGAGTCGGACCCGACTCATAGCGACCCCTCCTTGGGTTTCTGAGGCAGTATCACTATGGAAGTAGATTGCCCCATCTTCCTTCCGAGGAGTGGCTGGTGGGTTTGAACCACCAGCCTTCTGGTTAGCAGTCAAGTGCCTTAGCCACTATGCTACCAGAGCTCCCCATTTTAAGACTAGTGAGGTGGCAAAACTGACCAGTCACCACATTAGGGTGCTATGTACCTTATTTGCATGTACTCACCCCTACAAGGGTGACACATATTTTATTTACATTATTAGCAAGCTATCCAATCCCTTTGATGGGCCACAAACACCTCACATTTGCATAGCCCCACCCAGTCATCCGGTGGGAATCACAAAGACCATGACTGGAAGAGCTATATTAATTCACTGCACCACAAGAACAAAACCTAAGTTCACATAAAGTTCAGATTTACTGGACTTAGAGACTGGAGGAACCCCTGAGACTAACACTCTAAAACATCCTTTTAACCTGGAACAGAAGCCACTTCTGGAGGTCACCTTTCAGCCAAACAACAGATTTGGCTTATAAAATAATCAATAACACCCATGAGGAATGTGCTCCTTTAAACAATCAAGTATATGAGACCAGACAATCAACATTTATTTATACAAAAGCAAGGATGAGAAGCCAAGGATGGATGGAAATGGTGAGAGTGCTAACACATTATAGGGACTGTAACCAAAGTCACAGAATTGTTCAATGGTAATCTAATTTACTATGTAAACTTTCACCCAAAGACAATTTAAAAAAAAATTATAAATTTTATTGTGATTTGGGTGAATGTTTACAGAGCAAATTCATCTTCTGTACAGTTCACATGTACTCTGTCTCATAACATTGACTGTAATCTCCCACAATGCAACAGCTCTCATCCCACTTCCTCCCCATAGCCACCTCTTCCATGTCCTTCCCTATGACTCCTGCCCCCCGAGCTATCTCCCTGTGCATGCACAGCCCTTCTATTCTCCCATGATCAATCTCTCCAAGGAGTGTATCTACCTATTCTAAATGTTCAGGTCACATGCCTGTCTTTTGTTTGGCTGGAAGCCACAGGAGTGGGTTCAATTCCAGACCTGAAAGACAGCTAGGGGCCACAGTCTCAGGGGTTCCACCAGGCTCTATCAGACCAGCTGCTGGTCCTTTTATTTTTCCCAAATGATTTTGAATTTTGATCCACATTGTTCTCCTACTCTGTCCAGGATCTCCAACATAGATGCCCCTCTGAGTGGTTGACAGTGGTAGCCGGGCACTATCTAGTTCTTTTGGTCTCATAGTCATATAGGGTGTGGATCACATGGTGTACCAGTTGCTTGGACTAATTGTTTCCATGAATCTGTGGTTTTGTTCATTCTTCTTTGTTCTGGACAAGGAGAGACCCGTCGTTGCATCTAGATGGCTGCTTGCAAGCTTTTAAGAGTCCAGTCACTACTTGCCAAAGTAGGAAGTGGAACAATGTTTTGTGTAGTATGTTGTATCAATTGAGCTTGATATCCCCTGTGACTATGGCCCCAAGCTGACAGTTCCAACTACTTGCTCTTTCTGGGTATCTGGCTGTGGCCAAGAAGTGACTACAACCTTGTCCCTCGTCAGATCTACTACACACTTGCGAATTCTAACAGAACATACCAATACACTTGTAGAAACATTGTCTGCCAACCCTGTACATGATCTTGGGCACACTACAACCCCTGCATAGACACACTTAATAGTTCAGACTGCCCACCCATCTATCCACCCATATATCCATGTTTGCCTTCACTGAAAACACAATACTATATGTGTAAAAGGGTTCATCTTTATTGTCTGTACCTCCCACGTACCTCTCTCTGTCTTCCACTCCCTCAATGCTACGGTGTTGATCACTCACATTTGGTCCACTGCCCTTCTCTTCACCCAAATCAATACTTACCTCTACCTATCTAACAGTGTTTCCTCCCCACCCCTCCCACCCCTGGTAACCAACAAAGAAAACTTCCTTCCATATATAAACCTTTCCTTGACTTTTTACAATAATGGAGTAATACAATATTTGTCCTTCTGTGATTGACTTATTTCACTCTGCATAATGTCCTCCAAGTTCATCCACATTATGTGGTGTTTTGCAGATTCTACATTATTCTTTAGGGTTGCACAGTATTCCATTGTATGTATATACCATTATTTGTTTATCTATTCTTCTGTTGATGGGCACCTAGGTTGTTTCCATCTTTTTGCTATTGTAAATAGCACTGCAATGAACATGGGTGTGCATGTATCTGTTCTTGTCCTGGCTCTCACTTCTTCAGGTTATATAACTAGTAATGGAATGGCTGAGTCAAATTGTATTTCTAATTCCAACTTTTTAAGGAATCACCACACTGCTTTCCACAGTGGTTGTACCATTTTACAGTCCCACCATCAGTGTATGAGAGTCCCAATCTTTCCACATCCTTACCAGCATCTGTTGTTTTCTATCTTGTTGAACTTTGCTACTAGTGTTCGGGCAAGATGGTATCTCATTGTTGTTTTGATTTGCACGTGTCTAATGGCTAATGGAAGCTCAGGTAGCATAGTGCCTAGGGCACTTGACTGCTAACCAGAAGGGTGGTGGTTCAAACCCACCAGACACTCCTCGGAAGGAAGGTTGGGCAATCTACTTCTGTAGTGATACCACCTGGGAAACCCAAGGAGGGGTCGCTATGAGTCGGGTCCGACTCGACGGCACATAACAACAAAAACAAATGGCTAATGATCATGAACATTTCTTCATGTTAAACACAAAAAAATATTTTGTAAATTACTATACAAAATGCTTTCTATTCCCTTACCATAAAATAGGTAACAAATACCTTCATACCACTACAATTTAACAAATTTTTAAATGTGGATGAAAGTTATTCAAGGAAAAATAATTGAGATTGGTGTCATTACTGCAGATGTTAACACTATCTATAAAATTCAAGAATTTCAATCAGAAAGCTATCAGAAGTTAATAGTTTAGAGAAAAAAAGTTTAAAAATAGTTAGGAAAACCTAGTAATAGTGCAAGTTATAAATTTTATAAAGTCAACTGCAAGTCAAAGACATCATTAGAAAAATAAAAAAGGGATTCTTTTCTGGTAACAAAAAATATTTAATAAAAAGGTATTAAGTTATTTTAAAAAATAAAATGGTAAAGCTTCAATTTCAAAAATGAAAGAAAAAGGAGGAGGCGGGGCAAGATGGCGGACTAGGCAGAAGGATTGCACAGACCCTCTTCAACAAAGAAAAGGGAAACCAATTAACA
>NW_006923391.1:45380-49758 GCF_000298275.1 Orycteropus afer afer | reverse complement strand
TAAAGGATGACAAGAAAGCCCATCAGCCAAGAAAGTAAACATTTGAAACATGAGAATATTAATAATTTTCCCCATTCCAAGACACTTCACAATACTTGGGGGGACAATTCTGGAGTTCTAGAGAGTGAATTTTTTCATTTAAGCCAGTCATACCTATGTCTAAAACTGACAGAAGGATCTAGCACCTTATTAGCATATGAACTACATAAATGAATGAAGAGATGTCACAGCATTAAAGAGACAGATAAAATCATATAGACCATTTACTCATTTCACACCTAAGAAAGAAAAGGAAAAAGAGGTGAAGTGATCTGATTAAACACAATAGCTAGATCTATGCTTTCTAACATTTCACAAGACCAAGTATCTTTGTTATATTCCATGATTCAAATTCCTCTGTTTGAATAAGACTACTGTTATTTTTAGGCACCCACAAGTTGGTCCTGACTCATGGCGAATTTGTGTGTAACAACAAAACTCACTCAACCTTTGGCCATTCCCACAGCTATTGTTATGTTTGAGCCAATAGCTGCAGCCACTGTGTCAACCATCCTGTTGAGATTCTCCCTCTTTTTTGCTGACTTTCTACTTTTCCAAACATGGCGTCTTTTCCAGGGACTGGTCCAAAACACATGAGGTAAAGTTCCGCCATCCTTTCTTTTAAAGAACGTTCTGGCTGTACTTCTTCCAAGATAGATTTGCTTGTTCTTCTGGAGGTCCAGGGTATATTTCATATTCTTCACCAACATCATAATTCAAAGACATCAGTTCTTCAGTCTTCCTTATTCATTGTCCAGCCCTCACATGCATATAAGGTGATTGCAAATATCAAGGCTTGGGTCAGTCACAGCTTCGTCCTCAAAGTGACATCTTTGCTTTTTAACACTTTAAAAGAAGTCTTTTGCAGCAGATTTGCCCAACACAATATGTTGTGTGATTTCCTGACCACTGCTCCCATGCATATTGATCGTGGATTCAAGTAAAATGAAATCCTTGACACCTTCAGTCTTTTCTCCATTTGTCATGATGTTGCTTCTTGGTCCAGCTGTGAGGATTTTGTTCAATAAGACTACACACACTGTATTTGATGAGAAACGTCCTCTGGATTTCCTATGTGAATATGTTTCAATATATAAATGGGCTTAAATATAAGAGCTCACATTTCAATAACCATGGTTCAGAATTCAATGTTTTCTCTACCCATCTATCCTGGTTTATATGATATACACTTACTGATGACATTAACTTGGACACAAATGTTCTTCCTCAAGTCTCTTAATATAAGTGGATATTTTGACCTATATTAAATAAGATACATAAAACCAAATAACTGTTCCCATATATTGCTTTTGAATATGGTAAGTCTTAAATTAATGCTCTCCTTAGGCAAAAAGGTAATAAGTAGCTGAAAAAGGGAATTAGCAGTGTAAGTTCTATTATTGGTAATACTGAAATACAGATAGAACTATGTGTGATTCTTTCAGAATTATTCATTTTATAGGCCTGTTTCCATTCTTCTCCAAGCATTAGAAACAAGGATGTTAAGAAGAGCAGTTACAGCATTTTGCATGAGTAAAAATGAACTAGGATTCTATAAATAAAGGATTTCAAATTAACTAGCTGCAACATCCTTGGCATGCTAAACTTCCTAGGTGTGACTTCTACAGATGCAAAATTTGTGTCCAAAATATAATTACTACCATGCATTACTGCTACAAACCTTTGTTCTTTCCCACTTTATTGCAACCCAGTTTACATTAGGAAATTGTCCATTTATAGAGTTTGCAGTGTGTTCTTTGCAGTGTGTCCTATCTTCATAAATGGCACAAAATATTAAGAAATATACAATAAAGAGAAAATGTCATCAATTTCTGGCATATTTTTTACAATCCACTTGAGAATTTTTGATACACTGAAAAAGTCAAATAAGTAAGATGAAAATAATGAATATAAGTACAAGTATATGTCAAAGCAGAGAATATCACAGAGGTGTTTACCTATGCTTTATTGACTGCACGAAGGCATTTGACTGTGTGGATTATAACAAATTATGAATATCATTGCAAAGAATAGGAATTCCAGAACACTTAATTGTGCTCATGAGGAACCTGTACATAGACCAAGACACAGTTGTTCAAACAGAACAAGCGGATACTCAAAAACAACAACAACAATAAAAAATAAAAACAAAAACTCACTGTCATTGAGTCAATTAGACTCACAGCAACCCCTCCTTGGGTTTCCAAGGTGGTATTTCTATGGAAATAGATTGCCTAATCTTCCTTCCGAGGAGTGGCTCGTGGGTTTGAACTACCAGCCTTCTGGTTAGCAGTCAAATGCCTTAGGCACTACACCATCAAGTAAGAATGCACTCGGGATACAGTTCTTCCCTCAGGACTGTCTCTTCTCTGCTGTGCGATCAGGCATGCCTCTCTGGACCTTGCCTCTCGACCTGGCCTCTGCCCTCCTCAGGCAAGTGGTACAAAGCTTTTTTAGCTCTGCCAATAGGCACACTCTGCCAACAAGCCTCCTGCTCAGAGTCACTCGGCTTTCTTGTCCGGTGGGCAGGAAAGCTGCTGCTCTGTCTCATGCCTCTTGTTTCTCAGCAGGGTCTCTGCTGGGGCATCTGTGCCAAGGAGGTCCAGTGCAGGGATCTCAGGTCCAAAGACGTGCTCCACTTTGCCTCGAGCTCTTCTCCCTTGATGGCAGTGAGATTGCCCCTCTGCCTTTAGGAGGGCTCATTTTAAGCCTGGCAGAGTGACAAACTAACCAATCCCAACATCAGAGTTCTGCACACCTTATTTGCATGGTCCCACCCAGTAATCTGGTAGGAGTTACAAAGACTTTGGCTAGAAAAGCCATACCAAGTAATTCATTGCACTGAGCTCTGGTGGCATAGTGCCTAAGGCATTTGACTGCTAACCAGAAGGCTGTTGGTCCAAACCCACCAGTCACTCCTCAGAAGGAAGATTGGGGAATCTCCTTCCATAGAGATACTGCCTTGGAAACCCAAGAAGCAGTCGCTGTGAGTCGAATCAACTTGACTGCAGTGAGTGCAGGTGGTTTGACACAGTGGCTGCAACAGTGGACTCAAGCACAACCGCTATTGTAAGGGTGGTGCAGGACTCGGTGGTATTTCCTTCTGTTGTATATGGGATCAGCATGCACTGGAACTGACTTGATAGCACCTAACAACAACAACATACGTCAAATCCAAAATTGTAAACTCAGGGGTGTAGATATGATGGGTATTTTTGCATATGTTTACTAGACACAAGAGACTAGATTACTTAACTATCTACTATAACTTCAGGCACAAGAGACTAGATGACTTAACTACCTACTATAATCCCTTCTTCCTTACTACCTCCACCTTTGTCTTTGTACTATCTGTAAATATCAAGATTGTAAATTACTTATAATTCTGAGTAATCCTACTTTTACATTTTTATTCCATAAAGTAATAATATAAAATTAAACTATTACAATGTTTAGTGTTTTGAAAGTGCATTGAAGAACTGTTATCTAATTTGATCCTTATTACATACATAGGACACTTTGCTCATAGATAAGGAAATAGTGTTCTGAGGCTATAAGTGAAATTTTCATGTCCATAGAATTTTGTTTTTGCCTTCCCAGGAAAAAATAGAAATTTCCCTCCCTGAATCATCGAATCCCAACCCGTGTATCCAGCTTCCCCAGATTCCTGTAAAAAATATGCAGAAAAGAGGTTAAGGGCAAAGGGTCATTTTATTTATATTGGACTTTCTAGAACTCATAATCTTGATGAACTTGCTTGAACCACATATGCACACAATGGTTTAAGACTTAGGTTATATCTTGACAAAAACAGTCCAAACAATATGGCTCTCTCCCTAAGGTGATAGCATAGAGTTTGAGAGCAAACACTCTGAAGTCAGATGGACCATTTTCAAAGCCCATCAGGGGCATTTCCTAACCCTGTGGCCTTGCGCCTGTTTGCTCACACCTCTAAATTTCAGTTTTCTGTACATAATTCAGCGTTTTTACCTTAGAATTAAAGGAAATAAAACTTAGAAAATGCCTACCATAGTTCATGGTATAGAATAAATGTTCAGAAAAAAACAATCAACATTATTATTATCATTTTCATGAGCTTTTGAAGTGTTAGTGTTTGGATGATGGAAATAAGTAAAAAAGACAAACACAAAAAAATAATGCCAAAGTCTTCTTAAGACTTGACCATAGATGCAGTAACACTCATTCTCTAGCCATTTCTAGGACAGGGTCTCCTCGACAAGACCAGAAAAACCAAACCAAACTCACTGTCGTCGAGTTGGATCCCACTAACAGCGACCTCTCCTTGGGTTTCCAAGGCAGTATCACTATGGAAGTAGAT
>NW_006923391.1:41303-44885 GCF_000298275.1 Orycteropus afer afer | reverse complement strand
CCCCAATTCTGTCTAGATTGATTTCATGGATAAGTAATAAATTGTCACTGGGAAAAAAAAAAAAAAAAAAACTGGTCCTAATTTGTAATCTTAAGCAGGCTGACATCTGATTAAATGCATCCCATCCTTTAGGGTCATGACACAACCATATTTAATAACCTTTAGTGACTCCTAATTTTTTATGTGTTTATGCCTCAGCTCCCTATTAAGATGTACAAGACCCAACACTGGCCTCCTTTCTTCTACCTTCTCATCTCTGTACCTCCCTGCCTCAAATTCTAGACTCTAGAAATACTGAACAGTTCTAAACTTACAGCACACATTTTTATTGAAACTGTGTTTTTGCTAGCTTTGCTCTTCATACATGGAACTCTTTTCTCTTACTTTTTTTAGTTGACCCATCCCTGTGTATTTTTAAGATTCAGCTCAGAAGTCACCTCTAAAGAATCTTTCCTTAACTATCCTCCTGAACAAACACACAAAGGCATACCCATACTGAAGTGGAAGCCCCTCTTCTGGTCTCCACAATACCTTATCACTGGACCTTCACAATGCTTTGTGGTTATCTACTTACTCTCTCCTGCTTGGAGGTCTGGCTTTGTAGGCCAGGATCAATGCAATTAAAAAGGCATCACTCTAAGAAGGGCCTACACTTGGAATTCAGTACTATGCAGAGAATGTCTTGAGTTTTTTAATAGTTTGATTTTGAGTTTGTGCTGAGTTGAATTGGAGTGTGTGTGTATATGTGTATGTGTTTGGAAGGGGGCTTGGAGCCTTGACTCACATGCCCTGCATTCCCTGAACACTGTCACAGCCCACTCTTCTACCCCTCATGTCCTGGGCCCTATTTGGCCTCCCTCTCCTTACCTCCCCCCGCCCCCCGCCTCCCCTTCAATGACCACTGTAACCCTCTGCTCTTGGCAAGTGTTGGAGCACAGGCACAGGTAGAGTCAATGTCAGGTGCATACTCTGCAACATTTTCCGTGTGGGAGATGGTGGCGTTTTTTCGAGGCTGATACGTCATGGAGCAGTCAGCATCTAGTAAATCTCTTATCCGTCCTAGGTCCATGAGTCAAATGAATCTTGCACGGTGGTTCTAAACTCTTGAGGGTTGTCCATCTTTCAGGAATCGGGGTGTTGAATCATGGAAAAGGGGAGTATAATTTTGCACAAGAGAGCAAATAATAATTTTTAAAAAATAGCAGAGGTGGATAAAATGTCTGCAACAAATGAAAATGAAAAAGTTTTCTATTTTATTACATTTGATGGCACTTTTTCCTGCTTTTTGTAGAAGCTTCCCAAAATTTTCATTTTGTGCTCTGTCCTGAGAATTATGTAGTCACCCCTGCCTGCCTGAGACTATGAGCTCCTAGTTTAGGCTTATCCAATTCATTTTTGTAACTTCAGCACTTGCCATTGTACCTATTACATAATGGGAACCTGATGTTTATACTTGTTAAATGTACAGCTCAACATAAAGAAAACAAAAATCCTCACAACTTGACCAGTAAGCAATATCACAATAAATGGAGAAAAGATTGAAGCTGTCAAGGATTTCATTTTACTTAGATCCACAATAAATGCCCATGGAAACAGCAGTCAAGAAATCAAATGATGCATTGGACTGGGCAAATCTGCTGCAAAAATCTCTTTAAAGTGTTTAGGAGGAAAGATGTCACTTTGAAGACTAGGGTGTACCTGACCCAAACCATGGTATTTCAATAGCCTCATAAGCATGTGGTAGCTGGACAATGAATAAGGAAGACCACAGATGATTTCATTCATTAGAATTGTGGTGTTGGTGAAGAATATTGAATGTACCATGGACTGCCAGAAGAATGAACAAATCTGTCCTGGAAGAAGTGGAATGCTCTATAGAAGCGAGAGTGGCCAGACTTCGTCTCACCTACCTCGGTCATGTTGTCAGAAGGAACCAATGCTTGGAGAATGATACCATGCTAGGTAAAGTAGCGGGTCAGCAAAAAAAAAAAGGGAAGACCCTCAATGAGATAGATTGGCACAGTGGCTGCACTGATGGGCTCAAGCAGAGCGATGATTGTGAGGCTGGTGCAGGAAGAGGCAATGTTTCTTTCTGTTGTGCATAGGGTCACTATGAGTTAGAACCATTGGTGCCTAACAACGATAAATAAATGAGGCAGTTGACAACAACAACAAATATAATTCACGACCTGCCTTGGGAAGGTGTGCTTGGATAGTAAGCTCTGTGATGAAGAGATATTTGCAGACAACCTTTGACTTGTTCGTCACCACACAAAATAAATAGTATATAAAAGCTGCATAAAACTGAAATAACATTTTCCCAAAACTAATGGAATTGACTTCATGTCTTGCCTATTTCCAAAGTATAAGGTTGAAATATTTTTAGAAAACAATTTTGCTGTCTGCCATATTTTAAGGAAAAAAAGCTATCAGTGTCTTCTCTTTGATTTGGTAGTGTGATTAAAGAAGTGACTTTCATTTGTTTCTATCAGTAAACTGTTTTGAAATTACACTAAGTTGCAGTACACCCAGTACTTGAGAGAAAATGCATTCTGCTAAGAAATACATATCTGTATTTGTAAATGGACAGTAGTGATTGAATAAATCAAGAGATGAATTACTCCACGTTCTGTAGTGCCTAAGTCATTTGGTAATGTACCATGCTTATGATGTCTGTTTTGTTCTGGTGAAAGTTTATTTCAGATCTGCGGAAATGAGGAAGAGAAAAAGCTAGAGGGGAGAAAAGGTATTTTTGTAAATAAACATATGTGCTATGTGGCTGAACAAAATCAGGTGAACTCTAATTTGCATTCATTCAATTTTCTACTAGTTACTAACAATAAAATAGAGTTATATTACAGCCTGGTCTTACATGGAAAAACTCAAGAGCGTTGTAGAAGCAGATATTTGGATCAAATGCCTTGAATGTTAAGAGAGTTCCATAATTTTCATTCAGTAAGTCAACCATTTTTAAGAAACCATTTCTGTGCACCAGGCAGTGAATGAGCCCCTTGCGCCAGGGCAGTGAGCAAAGCAGACTGAGTGACTGTGCTTGTGGACCTTATGGCCCACCACGGATGAAAGGCACTGAGCAATTCACTAGAAATATTTTTAGTAAACAGCTGTACATGTAATAGGGGATCTATCCTTATACGAAGTGAGATCCCAGAGAAGGCTTTCCTGAGAACATTATATTTAAGAATGAGAAGGAATTAGGTAAACTAAAAGAGATAAGGAAGCAGAGTCTTCAGCTTTGCTAATTTTTTACTAACAAATAACAGTCCTATACTTTCAATTATTTATGTATTTTGAATAAGGAAGAAAATGCATTTTTTTAAAAGGTAGCACCACTAATTTCTAACGTGTGATCCTTAAATCAAACATTTGTACTTATTAATAATAAGGTTTTGCTAAACAAATTAATAAAAGGAAAAATCACTTGTAATGAACTTTCATACTCTTTAAAAGGGGTGTTTAGTAAGTGGAACACTTCAATACTAAAAGGAAAAAAGTGGCATTTCGGTAATTAAGACTTGCTTTCTTAAATTAGCTCCAAATTACTGAGATGTTACATTACATTTA
>NW_006923391.1:11046-11956 GCF_000298275.1 Orycteropus afer afer | reverse complement strand
ACTCAAATGCATCATTTTTCTTTTGATCGTCCTTATTTTTTGCCCTGCTTTCACATTAAAATGAGGCTACTGAAAACACCATGGCTTGGGTGAGGCGCACCTTAGTCTTCAACATGACATCTTTGCCCTTTAACACGTTAAAGAGGTCTTTTGCAGCAGATTTGCCCAGTGCAATACAACATCTGATTTCTTGACTGCTGCTTCCATGGGCATTTGTTATGGATCCAAACTGCTGACAACTGCAGTGGTTTCTTCATTTACTGTGATGTTATTCATTTGTCCAGTTTTGAGGATTTTTGTTTTCTTTATGTTGAGGTATAGTGCATACTGAAAGCTGTATTCTTTGATTTCTGTCAGTAAGTGCTTCAAGTCTTCCTCACTTTCAGCAAGCTAGAAGTGTCACCTGCGTATGGCAGGTTGTTAACGAGTCTTCCTCTAATCCTCATGCTGTGTTCTTCTGTCGTGTAGTCCAGCTTCTCAGATTATTTGCTCAGCACACAGATTGAATAAGTGTGGTGAAAGGCTACAACCCTGACACACACCCTTCCTGATTTAAAACTACACAGTATGCCCTTGTTCTGTTTGACCAACTGCCTCTTGGTCTATGTACAGGTTCCTCTTGAGCACAATGAAGTGTTCTGGTATTCCCATTCTTCTCTATGTTATCCATAAATTGTCATGATCTACTCAATTTATTAACTATCCTTTGCATAGTCAGTAAAACACAGGTTAACATCTTTCTGGCATTCTTAGCTTTCAGCCCAGGTCCATCTTATATCAGCAATGATATCCCTAGTTCTACGTCCTTTTCTGAATCCAGCTTGAATTTCTGGCACTTCTCTATTTATGTACTGCTTCAAATTAAATGTTAATAATATATATTAAATATCCTAAATTTTATGGGAAGCTA
>NW_006923391.1:2774-10091 GCF_000298275.1 Orycteropus afer afer | reverse complement strand
CTTGTATCTACTGTCAAATTTAGTAAATCTCTATTTTAATGAATAGTCATATATCAGAAAATACACTCAGATTCCTTTATCTGGGTAAAGCTGATGTTCATCTAAAGTTTTCATAGTATAGACCTTTTTATTATATGGGTTTTACTGTGGTCTTTACTATATAAAAGGGAATTTATGGAAAATTATATACATGCATGTGTGTACACATTCTCAAGTAAACACACACACAAAAAAACACACTCCATAGAGTCAGATCCGACTCATAAGGATCCCTCCTTGGGTTTCTGAGGCGGTATCTCTACGGAAGTACATTGCCCAACCTTCCTTCTGAGGAGTGGCTGGTGGGTTTGAACTGCCAGGCTTCTGGTTAGCAGTCTAATGCCTTAAGCACTAAAAGAGATGTTTAAATGAATGGCCACAACATGCTAATTGTGGTTATTTTAATGAAATTTCAGGTGATTTTTATTTTCTTTCTTATGAAAGTATATACTATTCCAATTGTTTGCAGTAAATATATATTTTAAAATCAACCCAAGATGTTAGATATTTTCTTGTGAAAAATAGTAAATTATGAGAAAATATATTCTAAAATATTGACAGTCATTAACTTTGATTGCTGGGTAAATGAATAGTATTGTACAAAGGGTTGCTATTAGTCGGTGCTACCTTGATGGCACCTAACAAAAACAACAAGTTCCCTGATAGACCCCATAATCCTGAGTATTGTCTATGAGTTCAGCAGAGGTAGAGGGTGTCATGGGAGAGACGGTGGGTGTCAGATTCAGTATGAAGGTGGGAGGATGGCAGCATGGTTGACATCCACCTCGTGACTCAGCCTTGGGCTGATGCTGCTGGTGGTGACCCTGTCTCCACTCCGTGAAGTTAGAAGGAGGTCAGCGGATGCCATCCCCATGCCCTTTTTGCAATAGCAGACAGGTGTTGACCTATGTTTTATTGACTGTGGGAAGGCATTTGACTATGTGGATTGTAACAAATTATGGATAACATTGCACAGAATGGGAATCCCAGAACACTTAATTGTGCTCGTGTGAACCAGAGGCAGTTGTTTGAACACCACAAGGGGTCACTGCATGGTTTACAATGAAAAAGGTGTTTGTCAGGGTTGTATCCCAAGGTCCAAGGGCCATATACTGCATAAAGAGGACGCCATTGGCCTACAGGGTTCGTTGGCTGATGGATGAGTGGATTTCCTGCACTACTGGGATACCATAAATAAGGCAACTCTGAACATCCAAGTACAACTCTGGTAAAAGGTTTTCCTTTCCTTGTATTACTCAAATGTGTATCTGGGAAAATTGAGGGTAAGCTCATTATTTTCATGAGCCTTGCACACCCCTAAACATACAATAAGCTTAAAAGAAGCTTACATTTAAATTCATTATTGCATTCAACACAGACTCATTGATATTGACATGTAGTTAGCATCCTGGGCATTGCATGACCAAGAGAGAGATGGGTTCTGTCCTCTCCAGGCTGCCTGGGAAGGGAGGGATGCATGGAAGCATGGTCAGCAGTGCCCACAGTGGCACCAACGACAGGACATTTGCGCCCCTCAAGGGCAGGCCTGAGCCAGGTCCCGACCTAGACTAGTTCCAGGAACACCAAAGCTCCTGCATGACACCTGCCGCTAGGAATGATTCTGCAGAAGTCTGGTTAGACCCCACAACTCTTATTCACAAAAGTCTTCTGACTCCAAGTCTTCCAACTTCACACCTAGCTGTCAGAGGGTCATCCATTCTCCAACCTACTGCTGCAAAGACAGCCCATTGAGCAGAACAGGCTGTCCAGCACCCAGACCATTGCCCCATCACGTACCACTTGGGACAAGGTTCCCGAGGGCCACCTTATCCAGTCCCCCGCCCCATGTCAAGGAGGACCTACATGTCAGGGTCCCAACACCCAACAATCTTCACTCCACTCCTATCTCCTTCCTGTCTCCTCTGGGATGGAGCCTGCTATCAGTACCTGCTGGCCTGGGATTCCTGCCCTGCTCATCCTAGGCCTCTTTAGTTTATGAACCTCAGTTCCTGGGCCTCAGTCTTGCTTTTCTGTAGTATGTGGAAGCCACTGCCCTGCCCAGCTCACAAAATGGTAAAGGAAGATGGAAGAGGGCTCAGCAAACAACTTAGAGGTACCTAAGGCCATTCCTCCTGCTCTGGCTAGGGGCTGGGAGTGGGTGGTCAGCTCACCTAAGACAAATGACATTGATGGCAATGTTTATGGGTCACCTTTATGATGAACACACAGCCTGAGTATGTCCTGATACACACATGTATGTGTACAGATGTTTTCTCTCCACAACAGGCTGAAGAGACAGGCCTGGAGGCCTGGAAAACATGACTGAGAGTCCGGGCTTGATTCTGAGTTGCTCCCTTTCCCAGTTTCCCAGATATGCATGTGATGGCTCAGGCCCAGTGGTCCCCAGGTTCCAGAGGCACACAATTCCCATCTTGGCCAGAGGGTCCCCCCATGAGCTGAGCGTGGGCCCTGAGTCCCCTCTCCATGACGCCTCCGGAGAAGAGCTGTCCCCTTGTCCCCTCAATGAAGCTCCCTCTGAGCCTGGTAACCCCTCCTAGCAAAAGCTGGAGAAGACCCAGCCCTCTGCTGCCTTGGGCCCCTCATTGGGCTCCCCTCTGCTGCTCCTTGGCCCTTCCCTTCTCTGGTCTCACCTGTGCCTTCTTCTGAGCCCTCTCATCTCATTAATTGTAAGGCTCTGCCTTCGCCTGCCCCCCTCCTCACTCTAACACAGAGGTGTCTCCTAATCTGCTCAACTCCTCAGTGCACATACCTGGCTTGCCTCCTGCCCACTGCCTTCTGATCCCTCCCACCTCCTTACTCCTGAGTTCTGGAATACCTCCTGCCCACTGCTACCTCCTCTCAATAAGTGGGCTGCCACCTTTCCACTCCCCAGCCTCAGGCCCTTTGGACAAACAGCTGGATCCTTCAAACTTTCTCTCTCCACCTACGTGGGCTTCTGTCCCCTCCCACCTCCTCATTGGCCCAAACTAGGCTGCTTCCCACCCCTCAATCCCCACATCTCCATATTGTGGCTTGGTCCTCACGCACACTCTTCACAACCGAGCTTTCTCCTCACCCAGCCCACTTCCTACCTCCTGACCCCTTCTTCCCCCTCAATTCCTAAGTGTGGGGGTCCCTCGAGCCTCTCAATGACCCAGTCCTAGGCCTTCTCCTATGCCCCACACCTTCTCACTGCCCATACCTGACTCTTCCCTTCTCTTCCCAAGTGGGGCTGCCTCCTGGCTCCACCCACCTTCTTATTCACACCTTCTCTTTCACCTGCCTGCCTCACTTCCTCCCCTCCCATATCTGGACTGTCTCCTGACTCATCTCCACACTCCCCACACCACGACCACCTCAGCACCCTGCCAACCTCTTCATTGCCCACACCTGTGTCTCCCACCACCTTGTTACTCACCCCTAAGTTTTATCAGGGTTTCTCCCTATTGCCCATCCCTGGGCTGCCTCCTGGCCCTTCCCACCTCCACACTGGACACACCTGGGCCACCTTCTAACACTCTCCATCTACTTCTTGGCTTTGCAGACTTTTGTTGTCTGTTGACCCTTTCACCTTCTCACTCTCCACACCTGGGCTTCCCTCAGCTCTGTCCCACTGACTCAATACCTTCACATGGATTCTCTTGAACCCAGCTTCCCCATAACTCCCACAGCTGGGCTGGGACTGGACCTTTTCAACGCCTCCTTCCCCACACCAGAGGCTACTTCTAACCCCTTCCTTTTCCTTCGTTTCCACACTTAGGCTGAATCCTGGCCAGTCCTGCCTTCTCACATCCCACACCAGGGCTGCTTCCTGACCCCTCCCACTTCCCTAACCAACCACATCTGGGCTTCCTCTGACCCTTGCTACCTCCTCACTCCCTGCACCTGTGCCTCTACTGGCCTATCTGCCCCTACCTCCTTACTCCTGATAGGTGGGTGGCCTGGCCCTGTCAGCCCACTTTGCTCACAGGGTGCCCTCACTGAACCCTTCTCTTCCATTCCTCCCACACCTGGGCCTTCTTGGGGGCCATGCCTCCTCCTCACTCCTACCTCCTCACTGACCATTGCAGGGCCACCTGCTGACCCCTCCCACAGCCTCACTACCACTCCTAGGGATGGAGTCCTGGCCCTCCCACACCCTCACTCACTTCCCACACTGCATCTGACCCCTCGCACCTCCACACTCACACCAGTGCTGCCTCAGGACGACTCCTGACTCCTTGTTATCCACATCGGGGAGTTCTCCAGGCCTCTTCCACCTCCTTAGCTCCCATAGAATGTCTGCCTCTTGTTCCCTCCCAACACTCACACTCACCACACCTGGACTATGTCCTCACCCTTCCACTTCCTCCGGCCCCTCCCCTGAGATTGTCCTGTTCACAGGCACTCATTGCAAATGTCTGTCCCCGAATGCTCACAGCAGCACTACTCACATCTGTCTAAAGGAGGGCACAACTCAGTTGTCCATCAGGAGATGAATGGATGAACAAAGTGTGCTCCATTCATACAAGGGGACACCATTAAGCCTTAAAAGGAAGTACATACTGATGCCAGCTACAGCACGGATGAAGCTTGAAGACACTAAGTGAAGTGGAAGAGGTAAGGCACAAAGGACCAGCTACTTCCCCTTAGATAAGAATTCCCAAGGACATCAATCCATAGACACAGAGAACCCATCACTGAGTGTCTTGGGCTAGGGGAAGGGACATGGGGGTGGATTCATGGGTACCAGATTTCCATGGTGGTGATGAAAAAGCTTTGGAGGTGGACACTGATGATGGTTGAAAAGAATTGTGAAAGTACACAGAGCCATTATTTTACAGGCATTAAACTCTCAAGTGAAAACTTTATTGAATTAGGCATCTACCAGTTAAAATAGTACAGATTATAAAGGATAAAGTGAGTGGGAAGAAGACTAAACAAAAACCAAAAGAGCACCCACTCAGGTGAGGGGAGTGCAGGGTCAGCCTGCAGAGCAGATGCTCCCTCGCTGTGGTTCATGACTTTCTGGGGAGAAGGAGCAGCATGTGGCTCAACTTCATGTCACCAGAGGATTCTTGTATCACTTCTGGTGACGGACCAGGAAGAACTTCCAACTCTACAGCTGACTCTCCCTTGGCTTCCATTGGTACAGCTGGTGCAGATGGATGTGGGGCTTTATGGGGCCCTGATTTTGCCTCAGCATCTGGATCCATATTACCAGAGGGTTCTTGAATCATTTCGGGTGGTTGATCAGGAACAACTTCCAGCTCTCCAGCTGACTCTCTGTCACCTTCCAGTGATGGAAATGGTGCTGGTGTATTTGGTCCTCTATGGGGCCCTGATTGTGTTTCAGCCTGTGGATTCACATTCCCATGGGGTTCTTGAATCACTTCAGGTGACAGACCAGGAAGAATTTCCAGCTCTCCAGCTGGCTCTCCTTTGGCTTCCACTAGTGCAGGGGGTGCTGGCGGATCTGGGGCTCTACGTGGCCCTGATTGTGTTTCAGCCTCTGGATCCACATCACCAGAGGGTTCTTGAATCACTTCGGGTGGTTGAGCAGGAAGAATTTTGAGCTGTCCAGCTGGCTGTCCTGTGGCTTCCATTAGTGCAGGGGGTGGTGGTGGACCTTGGGCTCTACAGGGCCCTGATTGTGTTTCAGAATCTGGATCCACATCACCAGAGGGTTCTTGAATCACTTCGGGTGACAGACCAGGAAGAATTTCCAGCTGTCCAGCCGGCTCTCCATCACCTTTCAGTGATATAACTTGTGATGGTGGACTGGGGGCTGTATGAGTCTCTAGTTTTGTTTTAGCATCTGGACCCACATCACCAGAGTCTTCTTTATCCACTTCTGGTGATGGACCAGGAAGTATTTCCAGCTCTCCAACTGGCTCCTCCTCACCTTCCAGTGATGTGACTTTTGATGACAGATCTAGTGCTGCATGGAGGTCTTTATATGGTGCACTAGGAAGTTCAAGATCATCTGGTGATCCATGAGTTGATTCTGGAGACCCTGCTGTATCTTGGGCTACTCTTACAACTGGTATCGGTCTTGCCTGTGGAGCTGCAAGAGAAGAAAATATCAACAACAAGAGTGTTTTTCTACGTGCCTTTCCAGTATCAAAAACCATCCCACTGCCATGAAAACAACCCGTTCCCAAACTTCCTCCTATGATGTCTTCCCATTGGTTCACCCATGGACAGGTTTTAGGTTCCTCTGAGCTCTGGGCCAACAACAACCTCTTGGATCCTCCCTGTGTTGCACTGCCCATGCCCCCGTACCATGCACCAGCTAATATGCCCAGTGCTCCTCACCTGCTGGCTCTGCCTCAGTGGGCTCCAGGTGATCTAGCTGGCCAAGGAGAAGTTGGGCATGGTGCTCCAAGTCTGAGCCAGGCATATTAATATGCAAATACTCCAGTAATGCCTTGAGGCAGGGGAAGTCCGGGGCCTGGTGGAAATCCTCTGGGTAGTCATCCAGCCAGCAGCCCAGAATGAAGGAGATGGCTCTGGACGTGGGTGGTGGTGGAAGAGCAGGGTCAGAGGCCTGTCCTTTCCCACCATTCTGGTCTCCCACAGCACCCCTGCAACAGGCTAAACCCCTCTGTCTGCCCAGCTCTTCCACAGCCCAGTTGCATGGCCCCCCACTCTGGCTATCCTGGCAGCGGTAGGCCTGGTCACTGAGCAGGGGCTAGAACAGAACAGAACCTTGGTCTCTGGGTTCTCACCATCAATGGTCTGACCAATGGTTCCTCCTCAGAAGAATGACTTACATCCCCATCTGTCCTACGGCCCCTCGCCACAGGGGAGTTAACACTGGAGACCAGAATGTTTTTGCATGTTTACCTCACAGTTGAAAACCAAGTAGCTCTAAGCATACATGATGCAGAGGGACACATTGGGTCCCGCTGCCCCAGCCAGCCCACACTGAGGGACATATGGGGTCCCCTTTCTCCCGTGTACCCATGCTGAGGGTTACATGGGGTGCACCCTGCTCCACCCTGCCCACGTCCTCAGCTTGTGTGCCAGTGTTCGGCCTGGTTTTCTTCTCCCAACAGTAGCGTCCCCCAGACCACAGGAGCCATAAGCAGCTGATCCTCCCCAACTAGGGCTCAGAATACTGGAGCAGGTTTCTTCTGACACCTCCCATTTTGGGTGCCAATAGAGGAGGGGGCATGGAGACCTGGGAGGGCTCTGTTGGTGCACAGATTCTCTGGAGCCCCTCTAAGCTCCTAGGCTGTCTTATGTTCCCCAAGACGCAGATTCGCCATCTACACATCTCTGTGACTGCTGTCC
>NW_006923391.1:0-1289 GCF_000298275.1 Orycteropus afer afer | reverse complement strand
GCTCCTGACTCTGGTGTGGGGGGTGGCAGAGGGGCTGTGGGGACAGCTTGTGCAGGCTCACTCCCCCACCCAAGCCAGAGACGATACACAGAACAGACACACCCCATGAGCTCCCCTCTGATGGCAAACCACGGCATAGTTTGTTCTTCCTGTCCATTGAAAAGGCTTTGGAGAAGTTACGACGGTCCCAGGTCCAGCCAAAGTTGAGAAACTGGAGATCCCATGGCAGGAGACCAACCTTCAAGGACCAAGGATCTGCCAGATGACTTGGGGCGAGAGCTTCCCAAGGGCTGGTGAAGGACTGAGAGGTGACTCAGCTCCTTGGGGCCACAGCTCAAAGCCACGTGCACTTCCAGGGGCCACCCTCACAAATTGGCAGCAATGCAAAGAAATCATCACATCAGGGGAGGCTTGATGCAGGGACTAGGCACCGTCACAGACTGCTGGTGCCATGTGACTGCTACAGCTACTTGGGAAGGAGTCTGACTGTAGGGCCCTGACTCATGTGCACACCCATTATTTCTGCACCCCACGAGTGGGATCTGTGCTGGTCATTGGTGTTCAGTGTAGGAGGACACACGTCAGGGTCCCTGTAGCCCTGCTGGAGGACAGCAGAAAGGCCTCAGTCCAGGGCCAGAAGCAATGAAAGGCGCCATCAGGGAGTGTGGTGCAGTGAAGGACTTGGTATGACTTTTCCAGCCTTAGTCTTTGTAACTCCCAGCAGATGACTGGGTGGGGCCATGCAAATAAGGTGTGTAGAACTCAGATGTTGGGATTAGTTTTGTCACTCTGCCAGGCTTCAAATGAGCCCTCCTAGAGGCAAAAGGTGAGAAGAGTTGGAGGTGAAGTGGAACACAACTTTGGACCCGACTTCCCTGCACTGGACCTCCATGGCAGAGATGCCCAGCACAGACTGACTCTCAGCAGAGAGAGATGTCCAGCAGAGTCAGTCGCAGTAGTAGAACCAAGAGACATGGGATAGAGAGGTGGGCTTTTCTGTGCCGCAGAGCGACAAAGCTGATTGTCCTTGGGCAGGAGGCATGTGGTGGAATGGGCTGCACGTAGACCCAGGTATACCAATCTGTAGAGCTAAAAGAGCTTTGTAACACTTGGTCAAGCAGGGCAGAGGCCAAGCCAAGAGGCTAGGGCCAGAGAGACATGGGCCATTGGGGTGGACAACACCCTGTGCCCTGGGTGTTTCTCAACAAAGAGCCTGAGAGAGGCTGATGTGGGTGGTGACCCCAGGAACCTGGGTAGGGACATGGAGCTGGGGGGGACATGGAGTCTCC
>NW_006923390.1:47933-49866 GCF_000298275.1 Orycteropus afer afer | reverse complement strand
TTTTTCTTTCTAATTTTTATTGTGATTTGGGTAAAAGTTTACAAAGCAAATTCATTTTCCATACAACAGTTCGTACACATTTTGTCTCATGACATTGACTACAATTCCACACAATGTAGCAACTCTTTTCCCAATTTCTCCCATAGTTACCTCTTCCCCGTGTGCTTCCCTCTCATGCACTCTTACCCTCCAAGTTTTCTCCCTGAACACACATTTCTCACCTGTTCTCCCATGATTGATCGCTCTGAGTAGCATATCTACCTGATATAAATGTTCAGCCCATATGCCATCTGTTATTTGGCTGGAAGCCACAGGAATGAGTTCAATTCCCGACCTGAAGGGTCGCTAGAGGCCATAGTCTCAGGGGTCTCACTAGGCTGTCTCAGACCAGCAAACCTGTTCTTTTTTTTTTTTTTTATGATTTTGGGTTTTGTTCCACATTGTTCTCCCACTCTAGATCTGCTGCACCAATCCCCCTCTGAGTAGTTGACAGGAGTAGCCGGGCACCATCAAGTTCTTCTTGTCTCATGATTAGATAGGTTGCAGATCACAGTCTACCAGTCCTTGCACTAATTGTTTCCATGTGTATTTGCTCTTCATCATTCCTCTTTGGTTTTCTTCATTCTTCTTTGCTCTGGACAAAGAGAGACCCAGTACTGCATCTAGATAGCTGCTTGCAAGCTCAAAAATCCCCATCACTACTCACCAAAGTAGGATGTAGAATGAGGTTTTCATGTATGCCAATTGAGCTTGACGTCCCCTGTGACCATGGCCCTGAGCCCACAAGTCCAACTAGTCACTCTCTCCAGGTTGCTGGCTGTGGCCAACAAGTCACCAAAATCATGTCCTTTGTAAGCTCCACTATACAGCTGGACATTCTTACAGCACATACAAATACGCTTGTAGAAACGTAATCTGCCAACCTTATACGCGGACATGGGAACATTCCCCCCTCCATAGACATACCTGGTCTTCAGTGGAGGTCAATTGTTAAGCTCTTGTCGTGGTTTATTTGCTTGTTTGCTTTTTGCCTTCCATTTTGTTCTTGTTGTCCTTCTTCTTTCAACCAACCCCCAATTTATTTTTGTTGTTGTTGTTGTGCTGAGTGTATGAGTATAATATCTGCCATCTGGCAAGCTTAATTTGTGCAGTTCACTGGCATCCATTATGTTCATCATGTTGTTCATCCATCACTCCTAGGCATTCCCATTTTCATATCACCCTTAACAGAAGCTTAGTGTCCACAAAGCATTGTGCCTTCCTTCCCCACTCCTGCACTTCCCACACAACCCTGGTCACCATTAACAAACTCTGCTCTCTGTACACCGGCCTATTCTAGATAGCTCATGGACTTGTGATCACATGTGGCCTTTCCTTATTATTCAACCTCATGATATTACTAGGAAACAAGTATGAGGAATAGCCCTATTTGACACATGGCAACCTGAAGGCTCAGTCAGATTATGCACCTAGTAGTCTGAGGTTAGAACAGTGGCTGTCTGAATGCAGACAGAGATTTGTCATTATTCTGCTGTGTGGCTGTCAGCTGCCATCCAGTCACCTCTGACTCATGGTGATCTCCTGTAGAACAGTGACACTGACCCGACCTGCACCGTCTTCATGACCTTCCAATGTTTGGCCCATTGAGGCAGCCATTGTGTCAGTGCGTCTCACAGAAGGTCCCCTTGTTCTCACTGACCCTCTATTTTACCAAACATCAAGTCCATTTTGAGCGATTGGTCTTTCCTGATGACAAGTCCAAGCCAAGGGAGACATAGTGCCTGCCATCCCAGTTGTTTGCTCATGAAATAAGGGTGATAGGATAGTTGCAAGAATAGTCCAAAAGAAGTGTTGAGATACTATTTAGATATCTTACCTGGAATTATGTTTTCTATTAAACAGGAATCGTTGGGGACTGGAAGCATCACTTCAC
>NW_006923390.1:43100-47233 GCF_000298275.1 Orycteropus afer afer | reverse complement strand
TTCATAATTACTCTGAATTCAGAGAGCATATTTCTGTAGTGGATGTGCTTGGTGCTTGACCCAGATCATCAAACCAGTGCCCCTGTACTCCAGCTGGGTCTCGTGGTGGAACAAACATTTGACATCCCACTGAAAGATTAGTGGTTTGAACATATTCAGGGACCTCAGAAGACAGGCCTGGTGATCAGCTACTGAACAGTCACAGCCTTGAAAATACTAAGTAGCAGTTCTTCTCTGCACACTTGGTCTCATCCGGATTCAGAATCAAGTCCAGGTGCAGAGGTCCAGCCTCAGCTGTGGGTCTCTGGAGGGAGAGGTGGCATCGGCGAGATGATGGAGACACACTCGCAGAAGATGAAGATGTGCCCCACATAAAGAGGTGGCCTTCTTTATTTTATACTATATTGCAGATTACAAATGACAAAGCAAAATGACAAACCCACAATTCTAGGTACATGGCTGTGGGCTATTAACTTTCCAAAACTTATAAAACTATTATTAAACTTATAAACTAAACTTACATCTTATCTTATCTAACTTATCTATCATTAACATTATATAAATAAAATGTGCTAGACAATGAGGTTAACTAAAACATGAAAAAATGGTCAGGGTGAAGAATACAACATGGGGCCAGAATGTGTGACCCAACCTTGTGGTTGGCACCATTCTCTGAATTACCACCAGTCTGGGGGTGCAGATGGGTCTACATAGTCCAGCAACATATACTTGTGGCCTTTTAGTTTCTTAAAATAACTGTTCCATTGCTTAATTAGAGTATGTCTCTGTGCAGGAGTTTTACATCTAGGCCCTGATTGTTTTAATCTCTCTAAGAAAAGGAAAGAGTTAAAAGGAATTCTTTTTCCATCTACCCACACCATTCTTTTACCTTCTGTGTATGCCCCAGTATAAGGAAGGGGAAGGTCAGGCCATCGGGAAGGTTTAGGCTCCCCTCCCCGAGAAGGATACCAAAGTCTACCATTAATTCTATAAGCTACATTAAAAGGAGGCTTAACAGTAGGAGGCAGCCACTTAGGCCAAGGTTTTTTCCTATCAGGAGTAATCCCTTTTCTATGTTGTGTTGCAGGGGTTGGTATTGTAGGAGGTTGAGTAGCCATGAGATCTTTCCACCAATATGAATTCTCAATGTCTTTAGGATTCCCAGGGGCCTTTCCAGCTCTGTCTCATCATGGGGATTTCTAGGAAAACCCGAGTTTTTGGAATTGGAAAATCAGAGAGTCATCTGGAAGGCAGCCTGATTCATGGGAAACATGAAAATCAGTTTTGGACCCTCTGGGATGAACCAGAAGGGGCATGATCACCATAAAGATTACTGTAGCAATTAAGATAACAGACCAGAATACAATCGGAAGTAAAGGTGGAATTGGCCTCCGCCCAAGACTCTTGACAGCTGGAGCTTTGTCAAGCAGCAGTCATAAAGGTCTGGGCATCGCCATCCAGGCAACTGTCAACTACAATGAGCCTATCCTAGACATAAAATACCCTCAATACATGGACGTATAATAACAACAACATGCAACACACTGCCATCGAGTCAGATCTTACTCATAGCGACCCCTCCTTGGGTTTCTGAGGTGGTATCTCTACAGAAGTAGATTGCCCAACCTTCCTTACGATCACTCTAAGGTAATATCTACTTATCCATTGGTGGGACGTCTTTTAGCAAGCCACTTAAGTCCTTCCCACAGAGTTGCCTCCCATTGGGCTGAGGGACTGCACCACGTGGGCTCTGCTGAGGGATCCCCAGTGCAGGGGCCGTCTTCATGGTGGTGTGGCGCATCCACACACCTTTGCTGCTCATTTTCACTGAACTAGGTGCTGACAGCAAGGCTTCCTCAGGTCCTTTCCACGTTTCTGTGAAGTCCCCAGGATTCCAGACCATCACACAGTCCCAAGTCCTGGCTCATCCTTGTGTAGAGGGACCTCGGGAAGTGGGCTGTAGGGCTGAGAAAGAACATTAGCCTCCCACAGGGTCCAGAAAGTCTGCCCTGTTATCTGCAAATAAGGTGTCATCAGCAGGTTACCTTTTCTCATGCACATCCCCAGCCCCAAACACATCACCATTTGTACAATTTAAAATAAATAAATAAATATCTATTTACACATTTAGTTTTCACAATAATCTTATAAAACCAAATAAATAAATAAATAAATAACTCACTGCTGTGGAATCAATCCTGATTCCTAGCAACCCTACCTTCGGTTTCCGAGGAGGTATCCCTATGGAAGTAGTAGCCCAGCCTTCCTTCCGAGGAGTGGCTGGTGGGTGTGAACTGCAAGCCTTCTGGTTAGCAGTCAAATGCCTTAGGCACTACGCCACCAGAGCTCTTAAGGTGCCTTTTTAAGGTACACACTAATGTTATCCTCATTTCATAAATGAGGAAAATGAGTCACAGAGACATTTAGTCACTCTCTTAAGGTCACGAAATTAGTAAGTGACCGACTCAGGATGTCTATAGCATTGATACAATTTCAGTCTGTGGCATTTAGGCTTTGCCGTAAGGGTGCCCCTTACACCATCTCAAAGGCACTTGCCTTCAGTTCTGTCATGGGGTCAACTCTGGTTCTGAATAGGGCCATGTGGAAGGTTATTTTCCACAGTTTAATTTAATTCCTTGACATAATTTAGCTATGCGAGTCCTTAAACTTTGATTCTTCCTCTCCACTTTACCACTAGATTGTGTTCTCCAAGCATCATAAAACTTGTAGTCAATAGCCACATGTTAAGACACTGGTTGGGTTATTACACCAGTGAAATGGATTCCTTTGTCACTCCAATAGTCTGGGAAATGTAAGACCAAGGAAAACTCTCTGCCAATAGTCCTTTGTTCACAACTACAGTTTTCTCAATCCTGCAAAGGAAAGCTTCTCTGATCAGTGTATCCCATCACCTTCTGACCCAGAGCCATTCTCAATGCCTGGATCATGGGGATTTGCTCAGACTTCTGCCCTGATGTTCCATGAGTGAGCATCTCCACTTCAAAGGCCTTGTTAAGGCTGATGATTGCATTTCCAACCTTCCATTGTCCATTCTGCATGAAGCCACTCCATCTGTGAAACAAGTTAGATGTAATTCACACACTGGCTGATCAGAGAGATCTGGTTTGTGGGTGTACACCAGGTTTAGGGTCCTGACAATGGTGATGAATGGGGTCTGCTTAGGGCAAAGTGGGCAGCAGGGTAGTGAGGTTTAAGCTAGTTGCTTGCTGGATCTGCACACTTGGCTTGTCTAGGACTTGTCTTTGGTCTAAGGCTATGAGGACAGGATGAGTAGACTCAACCGGGATGGTCTGCCCGAAGGTGAGCTTGTCACCAGCTCTCAGCGTCTTCACTACTGCTGCTGTCACGTCCCAGCAGGCAGGCCAGCCCTGTGTCGCTGGGTCTAAAGTTTTGGAAAAGCACGTCACTGGTCTTCTCCAGAACCCAGGAACTGGGCAGGAACTCCGGCCGCTAAGACGTGATGCTCAGGCACAAACGACTGAAAGACTCAGGGCAACATGGCATTGCTAAGGCTGGGCCGCCAGGAAGGTCTGCTTTGGTTTATCAAAGGGCTGTTGCTCTGATTTTCCCCATGAAAAGGGGTCCATCTCTTTATTCTTCCAGGAGGGAGTAAAAGGGCTTCGTTACAAGTCCAAAGTAGGTACTCAAATCCGACAAAATCCTGCCATATCTGGGAATCCTTCAAGCCCTTTGTGTGTCTGTGGTTGGGCTAGCTGGCAAATGCCTTGCTTTCTCTCCAGTTGCACTTTCCTTTCTCCTTTGCAAACCTCAGATATCTCACTGTCTTTTGGACTTTTTGGACTTCATTCTTAAAGACTGGATAGCCCTTCACTCGGTGTTCAATGCCCACCACCATGCTTCCTCCAGGTTTCTGCATTTTCTTCCTGTTGTCAGGAGCACTCTGCCTCATGAACATTTGGGCTTTCAGCATTGCAAAAAAGACAAGGAGGCCACATCTTCTCACCTCCTCTAACGCACAAGAGGAAGACAGGATTATCAGCAGTAACCCAAGGCCTATTCCTGCCAGGCCAGACATGCTGCCTCCCTCTAGCCCTTTCTCCAACTGTTCCTCCCAAAGCACCCACCACCTCTCTCCTGGGTTCGATAATTCG
>NW_006923390.1:37318-43000 GCF_000298275.1 Orycteropus afer afer | reverse complement strand
GAACTCAGATTATGGGGTTTATTAGGGAAGCACCAGGCTACAACTCAAGTTCAGGAAAAACGCTCAGTCTCTCTCCCAGCCCACCGTCCCTCAGCCAACAGTCTCTCACAGTCTCTCTCCCAGCAGTGCGTGTCCCTCGGTGTCTCACTCAGCAATGCATGTCTCCTGCGTCTCTTTCCCAGCAGCGCATATCTCTTTCAGCTTCACGTTCTCTGCCAGAAGTCAGAGACTTCTTCTGCCTCTAGGAGGCCTCCTTTTGAGCCTGGCAGAGGGGCCAAACTAACCAATCATAACATCAGGATTCTAACCACCTGAGAGAGAGAGCAGGGACCTCCCAGAACTTTGCTTTGTGTTGCGTCCAACAGAAATACCCCAGGTGGGTAACTTTTACAATCAGGAGCTCCTCAATTGCTTACAGCAAATTCCACCACAGAGTTGACAGAGACTTATGGTGAGAAATGCCACACTAAGTAATTTACTACACTGCAAGCATCCAATCTTATCTACTGTCTGAAGGCTTTGAGAACTCTGCACAGAAAGGTGGAGGGAGACTCACCCCTCCTTTCCTGATCTTACACACCTTATTCAGACTCCCAAGTTTGGAGCTCCATCCCTAATTCCTATTAATATACAGTCTCTGTGATTTAAAGCCTTGCATAATCTTCTCTGTCATTGTCGTCCTAACAGGGGGACCATAGTGGCATGTCATCGTCCACAGCACCCGCACCTGCTGGGATTGGCCCTCTCTGCCCCTCTGTCCTTCTTCTTAGCACAGCTCACCAGCAATGGCTGTCCCTCTAGAGTTAACAGAGTAGGTCCTGTTGGGCAAGAGTTCAAAGTCAGCAGCTCACACATTTTGCCTAGAGTCTTCCGGTACCCCGCAGCGTAACTCTTCCAGTTGCATAAGTCCACTGTGCTAATAGGCACATGCACCCTAACCATGTGTCCCCCTGAGGGGATCTGGTGACGTGGGTGTTGGCCCCCAGCCACATCCCCATGACCTGGCCCAATCTCTGGCCCTTTCTGGATCACATCAGCTCCCTGATAGGGCCTCCCCTGCCGGGTGTGGGAAAGAGAGTTTAGGAGCTTCCTGCGGGTTCACCCTCTCCCCCGTGGCTTCCACTTACAAGTAGAGTCTTGTTCTTGCAGGTACAGAGGAGACGGAGTTTAAGGAACTTACGGGCTCATTGGGATCCTCTCCTCCGACTAATATCAGGGAAGGAGCCAAAGGCTGCTTGCCCTCAGAAACAGTCTGAACATAACTCTTACAAACGGGTTGAGTTTCTTTCTCATGGTCCAAAGACATAAAAGTCTCCGTATACATTTTCTTGTCCTATTTGTCAACGTGGGAACAAAACCAATCCAACTGCTCCTTAATATTACAATTTACTGATCAGTAAGGCAGATGGCATTTCTGGTCTCCTAATTCGTATGGTGGTCATACCACTGTGCTTACAAAGACCCGCCTTTTCTTTTCATGGGATCATAACCAAATGTGTTTCCCTGTTTGAAAATACACTCTAGAGGAGAGCATACTGGTGGACTCTGGGTGGTTTGCATCTCAAAACCAGTTCAATAAGAAACAGAATCAGAAAATTACAAGAGACGAACCAGCAAACAGACAGGTGAGTTTAGTGCTCTGAACACTTACAGTGATGCATGTCGCTTTCACGTCCCCTGCTCCATACCGGGTGCTGCCACCTTCAACACAGGCAACGTGCTTGGATGCTGGATGCTATGTTCAATGCAGGCTGACCAACTTCAAGGTGGGCTAATAACAGCCAGAGCACAAAGTCAACCTCTGGACAAAACAAACGTAAGCAAACCTGAAACATGGTTTCCTTCATCGTCTCTCAAGGGGATTCCATTGTGTCCAGGCCAAGGCCTCCAGATGACACGTCAAATGCTCTCTGCAGAAATCTCCGTGGCCGGGAGGACAAGCCTTCTCCCCTGCCTGGCGGCCATGGACAGGCCACCGAACGGCACTCCCGGTGACCAGGCAGCCTGAGACTGGGCCCAGGCTCTGTTCACTGTGGCTTACAGAGCCACAGAGTCAGGCTGAAGCAGGGAAGAGGCTCCACTTGGAGGCCAGAAGGAAGGGACACCTGGGCCTGCTGTCAGCAAGGGTGTTCAATCGGGCTTTGTGTTACTTTCTCCTCTAAAGCTCCTCCAGAGAAACTAAAGGAGGAAAGTAAGAGGAGGGTCCCAGTGGGAACCTCCAAGGAGAGGGTGGTTAATGGGCAAACAGCTCTGTTAAAAGGCACTGGTTTAGAGGACCTTAACCTTCCTCTCTCCACGCATGAGAGCCCCTCTGCCAAATGAAACAAAGTTCCGTGAGTCTAATTCTCGGCAATTTCAGCAAATAGCAGCGTGTGTTTGTTTGGCTTGCTTCCAAGGTATCAAAAGGCAGTAAAAACATGAAGGAAAACAGCAAATGGACAGTTCATACTTTATAAATACAAAGGACACAAACACGATTCACACAAAGATGGGACCCACAAGGTACTCAAACAAAGACAAGGCCACACTCACACAGCAGAGGCTCCGGGGACCCTGATCATGAAATAGTACCCCCTGAACCAAGTCAGCCTTCCTCTCCTGAGGAATGATACGAGGAAGGGTACCCTCACGGGATGGTCAATGAAAGCTGGCCTCCTCCCACAGAGGAGCGATATTATTGTCACCAAGGGTCATCTCTCTTACTCCCTCAGTCCCAGCCCTGTGGTGCCCAGAAAAAGGGTAGGAGACTCCCCACAACTACCTCCTGATATTGGCCTTAGCTTTTCCTCTTCTCTGTGAAATGGAGTGATGGCGCCGCCTATGGACGGGTGCCGTGGGCAGTCATCCTGGGGAAGGAAAATCCCAGTGGTGGCTCACAGCACCCCACACGTGCCTCGGTCAGAGATGGGGCCACCGTGTCTCACTGGGGCTAAAGGCCCAATGGGGGTGCCAGAAATCTGGTGTGGGAACGACAAGGTCCTTAACCCCTGCCACAAAGAGCCAGTGATCACAATGGGGCAGTGGGAAAGCAGAAGGGTCGGCTCAGTGTCTGCACCCAAGACCCAGAGAGGATCCCTTCCCTGAAAGGCCCGCCTCTCCAACCGAAGGGATAAGCCTGATTGTGCAGGGACAGGGGAAGGGGTCGGGATCCTCTGGGCGGCCAGGAACGTCTGCGCTCTCCTTTTCCAGGGTTCCTCCCGACTCAGCGTCCCTCTTTCTGGGGCCCTCTCACTTCATGGACTGTGGAACGCAGCTGAAACCAGTTGTGGGAGAGGGTTGTGTGTAAGAGAATGTGGAATGGAAAATAACAACCTTAGGACAACTGAAATTACCGTGGACTGCCAGAAGAACTAACAAGTCTGTCCTGGACGAAGTGCAGTCACAATGCTCCTTGAAACAAGAATGGCCAGACTTCATCTCACCTACTTTGGTCATGTTGTCAGAAGGGATCATTCCTTGGAGAAGGATGTCAGGCTTGGTTTGTGGAAAATAGATGAAAAAGGGGAAGGCCCTCAACGGAATGAATCGACACCGTGACTGCAAAGGTGGGATCAGGTACAGCAAGGATTGTGAAGCGGGTACAGGATCAGGCACTGTTTCCTTCTGTTGTACATAGGGTCGCCATGACTCAGAGCCAACTCAACGGCCCCTAACAACAACAGCAAAGAATATATCATTGAAAACAACAAACCTAAAGAACTCATCATCCATGAAAGCAAAGGGGATGAAAAAATAGCAAGTTAGTCACCATGACTAAGGTTTATTTTCATCATGCCTTTTAGTCTGTTAAAGTTCTGTAATTTTCAGAAAGGGGCCATTTTGGCTTTCCACTTCAGACTTCCACAGTCCCCCCCTGTTTCCAAGGTTTCACAATCATGGGAAATGGGAAGGTGATCTCTCTCTTAGGCTACTTCCTGCTGCATGCGAGAGATGAGTGTTCAATTCCTTGGAGAGAAAATCTAGTAAAAGAAATAATAACATCTTGCTGTATAAGTTCCCTAGCATTAGGCCCCTTAAAAGGGAAAATATATGAGTAGCCTTGAGGGTTCTGGATATTTCATTAGAGGCTGCTTCCATCAGGCACGGGGTCCAAGTACGTACGATGATCCCTTGAAGGCCTGGAGTGATCAGGGATGGAAGCCAAGAGCTCAGGTTGGGGAATCCATTCTTTACCCAGCCTCATCCATTTCCTTGGTCCTGAGCCTTTGGGTTTATCCATTCAGCAACTGTATATATAGCATCTAGACTTAATTCAACCTCCTCAGAAGTATTTATCCAAACACAGCATGTCTTATTTATGATAACATATACCAACTGTACTTGGCAGGAAGAAAACCAAAAGCTACATGGTTATTTACAAACTTCAGGTGAGGAACTCAGAGTGGCCTGTTGGGCTCCAATGGCCTCGTCTGTGCTGATGGCTGGGAGGAGGATGGTGCCTGACAAATTTGGAATCAAAAATTCCATATGATTAATTCTTAAAAAAAAAAATGCTACCCAAATCTGGTCTTGTCTAAGACTGGATTGGTTCCTGCTCCTGATGTGCCTGACGATGCAGAGGTTACAGGAAAGAGGTCATTTTTCTCCCACCTGGACTTTTGGAAAAATGTAGGACATAGAGTGCATCTGAGTAAGAAAGGGAGGAAACCTAAAGGACATTGTTCTACAAAGTGGATCCCTGTGAGGCATAATTGAAATGACATTATTCACTTCTGAACAAAACAATGTCCACGTACAAATTCTAACAGAGCTACAAAGCATAAAATGGCACACACACACAAAAAAAAAAATAAAATAAAATAAAAGGGACTAATTTCAACTTCAATATAAAGTAATTTCTACTTATTCGTTGGTGGGGCTTCTCCTGGAAAGCCACTTCCGTCCCTCTAGTAGAAGTCCCTCCCAGTGTGCTGAGGAGCTGACCAGCTGGGCTCTGCTGAGTGGTCTCTGGCACAGGGGCAGTCTCAGTGCGGGTGTGTTAACCATGTTCCTTTGCCATTTGCTTTCACCACAGTAGGCATGGACAGCAAGACTTCACAGGGTCCTTTCCACTTTTCTGTGAAGGCTACAAGATTCCAGGCCTTCACATAGTCTCAACTCCTGGCTCGGTAGAGTGTAGAGGACCTTGGGAAATGAGCTGTAGTTCTTGGAAAGAGAATTATCTCCCCACATGGTCTATAAAGTCTGCCCTGTTATCTGCAAATATGGTTTTATAAACAAGTTACCTTTTTTCATGAATATCCCCGACCCCTAAATTCACATCAGCATTGCTATAATTTTTAAACTATTTACAATTTAGTCTTCCTAATAATCTTACAAATAATCAACAAAGCAGCAGGATCCAGGTAAGGGGAGGGAGACAAGCCCCACCAAGAGGCAGGAAGGAGGGAAAGCCAAGGACCACAAAGAGGCAGGATCCAGGTAAGGGGAGGGTGGAGAGGTTTCAAACAGCTAGAGACAAACTTGTCTGTCAGTTTGTCATACTACTGTGGCTTGCATGTTGCTGTGAGGCTTGAGTTTGTGCCACCAGTGTTTCAAATGCCAGCAGGGTTGCACATGGTGCACAGGTTTCAACACATTTTACAGACTGACACAGACTAGAAGAAGGAAGAAGCCATCCACTTCTTGAAGAATTGGCCAGGGAAAGCCTTATGAATAGCAGAGAAACGCTGTCTGATACAT
>NW_006923390.1:4084-5082 GCF_000298275.1 Orycteropus afer afer | reverse complement strand
AGAGTGCCTGGTGAGTTCTAACTCCAAACATTTCGGTCAGCAGCGTAGCTCTTAACCATGATGCAACCATGGCTCCTTGGAAGCATGATAAGAAGTTAATAATGAAAAGGTAGGGAAGGGTTAGATCACGAAAGAATGTACTGAGCAACAAGTTTCTAAAAGAAGATGCACTACTGAAAATGAGGACAAAGAGTAGGACAGGAGAGAAGCCAAATTACATCCAAATTGCAAAGTCACCCTTGATTTGCTGCATCGGATTGAAATATTCTCCCTGGGTCTTGTTCTCATTGACTTTTATTGACTCAACTCAATTCCAGGAAAGTCCTTGTGTTGGTGTCCACTTGGAGGACAGAACAGAAATGAAGAATGTCGACAAATATACCCATTATCATGAAATAATTCACTAGAAATTGTTAAATGGGAACTGAATTTTCTGTGTTAACTTTTACCTTAAATACAATAAAATATTATTTTCAATTTAAAGGAAATCCATTAATAATAACTTCCAATTCTCCCAATGTTATCCATTTAAGCAAAATTAACAAAATCACAGTTTTTTAAATATAATAAAATATTATTTTCAATTTAAAAAAAGAGAAAAAGAGAGAGAAGTTTGCCAGCGCATTCATATACATTGGATGCAGTCATATCCTCAAGGAAACAAAGAATTTAATTCACACTTTCTAGTAAGGTGGCGACTCAGGATACATCCTACCCTAATCCTGCCTCATTGACCTAATGGATAACTCACATTAAAAATGGACCAATAACCACAGGCATAGTGGCTAGCATTTACAATATATCACAAAATGGAGGACTATGGCTCTAATAGAATTTTACTGATTCACTCCTGAATGGGTTCAAACTGCCAATCTTTGGGATTATGCCACCTTGGGACCTTGTACTGATGATAATACAGGCTAAATTACATGCATTATCTCATTTAATCCACATAAGGATTCAAGCAAGACAGATGATAGATACATAATAGATAAATA
>NW_006923390.1:1887-3175 GCF_000298275.1 Orycteropus afer afer | reverse complement strand
GTGGTATTTGCAGGCACCTCGCATGCATGGACAATAAGGAAGACAGAAGGAGAACTGATGCGTTTGATTCATGGTGTCAGCAAAGACCACAATGCAAAGGGGCACCCAGGAGGAAGCGCAGGTCTGAAAGCGACAGGAAGTGCTCATTTTGGGGGCCTCTGAGCACGTTTGTGGGACGTGCAGAGACACGGCTGGAGCCCGTGGAATGCTCAGGTTCGGTCTCTGGGATAGACACCCCAACTTGGTTGCCCTCCCCAGAAGCACCTGTTGGTGGTGGCGTTTGCAGACTCGTGGTGCCTTTAGAACAGAAGGAAGCGCTGCCCTGTCCCACACCACCTCACAATCTCCGGCATTGCAGCCACTGTGTCTGTCCACTCCACGGAAGTTCCCTCTTGGCTTCGCCGCCGTCTCACTGTATCGCTGTTGTTGTGTGCTGTCGAGTTGACTCTGGCTCATGGCAAACCCGTGTGACAGAGGGGAACTGCCCCGTAGGGTTTCCTACGCTGTGATTTGTGCAGAAGCAGACAGCCTGGTCTTTCTGTCACAGAGCCGCTGGAGGGGTTTGACCCGTGCATCCTTAGTTAGCAGCCAAGTGCTTAACCCTGGGGCCACTAGGGCTCTTCAGAATGACCAGATGACTCAGTGATTCTACTCCGAGGTATGTATCCCCAGAGCATCAAAAGCAGGACTCAAACAGACCCCTGTTCACCAACATTCATTGCAGCACTTTACACAATAGGCACAAGGCGGAAAAAACCCAGTGGATGAATGGATAAACACAATGTGGTCCACCAACACGATGGAATAGTATACAGCAATGAACAGAGACAAAGACCTGATACATGTCACCACACGGGTGAACCTTGAAAACACCATGCAGAACGGAAATAAGTCAGACACAAAAAGGCCAATATTGTGTCATTGCACTTAATGAACTATCTACAATAGGTAAGCCATCGAGACTAAAGGAGACTGGAGGTTACCAGGGGCTGGGGGAGGGGTGAAGGGGGGAACTCATAATATCATCCATTTTATGGCTGATAATTATATTTATAGTATCATCCACATGGAATGTGGAGTGAGGGATATCATTGCTGATGCCAGAGGGATTTTGACTCAAAGCAAAAAATGCCAGAAAGATGTTCACTTATGTTCTATTGACTATGCCAAAGCATTCGACTGTGTGGATCATAACAAATTATGGATAACAGTGAGAAGAATGGGAATTCCAGAACACTTAATTGTGCTCATGAGGAACCTGTGCATAGACCAGGAGGCTGTCGTTAGA
>NW_006923390.1:0-1392 GCF_000298275.1 Orycteropus afer afer | reverse complement strand
TGTTGTTAAGGGCCACCAAGTCGGCTCCAAGTCACAGCAGCCCTGTGCACCACAGAACGAAACCCTGCCCCTCCTGCGCCGGGAATTCATTTCCCTTAGCCCCTCCCCACCCCACGTTCTCATCTCTCCCGTCCACACATAGGGCCGATATTTACTCCAATGAATAAGGGAGGCCAGAGAAGAGTTGATGTGTTTGAGTTGTGCTCTTGGCAAAGGATACTGAGAGTACCCCAGGAAGCTAGAACGAACAAACCTGTCCTGGAGGAAGTGCAGCCGGAATGCTCCTTGGAAGCTAGACTGGCCAGACTTCGCCTCACCTACTTTGGTCATGTTGTCGGAAGGGACCATTCCCTGGAGAAGGACGTCACGCTTGGTAAAGTGGAGGGTCAGCGAAGGAGGGGGAGGCCCTCAACGAGACGGACTGACACGGTCGCCGCAGCGATGGGCATGGGAAAGCCGGTGAGGCTGGCTCAGGACCAGGCAGGTTTCGTTCTGTTGCACAGACGGTCGCTGTGAGTTGGAGCCGACTCAAGGGCACCTAACGACAATATATTAACACAATAGCCAAATGATGCAATGATATTACATTAGATTGCCCAACCTGCCTTGCGAGGAGTGGCTGGTGGGTTTGAACCACCAACCTTGTGGTTAGCAGTCAAATACCTTAGGCACTACACCACCAGAGCCCCCGTGAATATATGTAATAACTAAAACTCCTGAGTTGATTTGGGTGTGCATTACTACTCAGTGAACCTCTCTTTAAAGGTGCTTGTGGGTTTTGAGTTTGGGATCCCCACACAATGGGATGATGAGTGACTTTTGTTTCCAGGAGCCCTCATGGAACAGCGGTTAAGCATTGGGCTGCTGACCAGAAGGTCACTGGTTCAAACCCACCACTCACTTGGCAAAAGAGTAATTTGACAGTCAGCTTCCATAAAGGTTACAGCCTGGGAAACCCTATGGGGTAGTTCTACTCTGTCCTGCATGGTCACTACGAGTCGGAATTGGCTCAACGGCAGTGGCTGTTTGGTTTGGTTCTATAGTCTCCAGTGTTCTTTATTCTTCTTCTGTATTTTCCAAATTCATTACATATATTCATAATAATACAACACACTAATTAAATATACGCCATAATATATGAGTGTAATTCATAGATTGAACATATTATTCGCTGTAAACCCATGGAACCGATTGTGACTCGGCCACGGCATGGGAAAGGGCTGAACTTGCACATAGGTTCTGAGGCTGCCACCTTTACGGGAACACGTCGCCGGAAATTTTCTTCCAAGGAGTCACTTGGGTTCATGCTGCTGACCTTTTGGTTAGCAGCTGAGGGCTAACAATAGAGCCACCACGGTTCCTTATTACATATATGGGATACACTATTTTAAT
>NW_006923389.1:50073-50940 GCF_000298275.1 Orycteropus afer afer | reverse complement strand
CTGCTACTCTGTGCTACGCCTGTGCTTACCTTGCTCCCGGAGACCCGGTCCCTCTCAGGAGGGTAACAAGGGAAAGTGTTCAGTGCAGATCAGTGTAGCCTGCTCAGGTAGCTTATAAAACTAGATTTCACAAAAATATTTTGCCAAATCAACTAATTTGTTGCTATTGTCCACTTGATTAACCATACATTCATCCCCCTTCTGAATGGAATACCTTTCCTCTCCATTTTGTCTCTCTGGCAAATTCTTCTTCACCATTCTGTGCAAAATCAAATGTTACCTTTCATAGGAAGTCTCCTCAGTTTTCCAAGATAGAATCAATCATCTATTTTCCTGTAGTCCTATAGCACATGTCGTCAGGAGCTCTGGTAGCATAGTGGCTTAAGGCACTTGATTGCTAACCAGAAGGCTGGCGGTTCAAACCCACCAGCCACTCCTTGGAAGGAAGGTTGGGCAATCTACTTCCTTAGTGATATCGCCTCAGAAACCCAAGGAGAGGTCGTTATGCGTTGGTTCCATCTCAATGGCACATAACAACAACAGCAACATAGCACACGTCACATAGAAAAGTCTTTATATTTTGTTTAGGGAAAATTCAGAGTATTTCTTAAAGCATTTAAGAGATATATTTGAATGGGGAGCCACTAGTCTACAAAGTGAAATCACAGTCTGAGGAGGGAACTCTGATAGCAAATGATAACAGGACAAAATCAGGCTGTGCCATCACAATATTCTGATTGGTATTTCAAGAGATAAGGAGATGGAAGTTGGGACATTTTAAAGCGGAAGCTTGCACATTGTTGGCTACATTTGTACAAGTGGCCTAATTATATTGATTATAATTTCATTGCAGAAGTGCATGCTGGC
>NW_006923389.1:48739-49788 GCF_000298275.1 Orycteropus afer afer | reverse complement strand
GGAAGTAGATTGCCTCATCTTCGTTCTAAGGAATGGTTGGTGCATAGAGAGTTCTGGGTTTAGCTCTGGTGGTGTAGTGCCTAAGGCATTTGACTGCTAACAAGAAGGCTGGTGGTTCAAACCCACCAGCCACGCCTCAGAAGGAAGGTGGGGCAATCTACTTCTGTAGTGATACCACCTCGGAAACCAAAGGAAGAGTCTCTGTGACTGGAATCTGACTCCACAGCAGTGAATTTCTCAGTGTGTGTGTGTGTGTGTGTATAACAAATAACATTTCTTTAGTTATTTGTGGTTATAGACTAGATAAGAGACTCAATGGTCATGCATTCAGGCTAGTTTTGCTTTAACTTTGCTGAAGACATGGTTTAGTTCAACTATTTTACTTTACTCAAAAGCTCCCTTGGCTCGTCTCTATTACGCACATTACACAAAGCTCTATTAGGCACTCACATGCTGCATTAGAGTCAGTTACTTACGTATGTGTCTCACTGCTTAGAATTTAATCCAGACAGATTCCTGGAGGGTTCAAAGTTATAAAGGAGTGCTTAAACACCACTGGAATAAATTGGAGATAGATTGGTATGCAATTCAGTCTTGCACAAACTATTTGCACTAATGATGGGATATAAATCAAATAGATTGTACCCCAAAGTGGAGACTAAAAAAGAAAGGACGAAAGGAAGAAATAAAGGAAGGAAGTAGGAAGGGAGAGAGGAGGAGAGGGAGAAAAAGAAGGAGGGAAAGAAGAAAGAAAGGAAAGAAAGAAGGGAGGGAGGGAAGGAAGGAGGGATGAGGGGAAAGGTGTCAGTTAATTATTATTTTAATGCCATTCATATCTGATTTTGTGTTGTAGCTACAGGAAATTCCAATAATCCTGATCAGCTAGTAGTTGATTGAAGTCAACAGCTGAAACCATGGAAATTCTGAAATCAAGTAGTGCAAAATAAAGTGTTTTGTTCCCCCCGCCCCGGGAATGAATGATTTATCTTAGTGCCTCATTTTAAGCCTTTCAATGTGTTTTTAAGGTGTGTACTTCAAAAAAAAAAAAA
>NW_006923389.1:46608-48450 GCF_000298275.1 Orycteropus afer afer | reverse complement strand
ATCCTTAGTGAAAATAAATAATCCCATGCCATTTTCTAAAGAATGAAAGATAATTCCAAATAAAATAACTTCATGCCTGCAAAGATAAATTTCTTATTTTAAATAAAAGTACTTATAAGAAAAGCATCAGCCTCACTCATCATCATTGCAATAATAGCTAATATTTGAAGAATACAGGGTGCACATTTGTCTCAACCTGGGTCTGGTCTTGCTAGAATGGAACACATCTTATTTTCATCTATCTTGTGCACTCAGAAAAGGTAAGTGTTCAATAAATGCTTTTCAAATGAATGAATTACTGTTGTCTTAGATTTTCTCATTTCAAAGACTATGCCAAGATTCATTATACTCCTGTCATTTCCATTGGCATCATAATCAACTTCAAATTAATTAGGTACAATCTTCCATAGATAACTGTGGTTGCTGATACAATGTAATTTGCAGGGCATTGGGAAAGCCCTTACTCTCAAAAATTCTAAACCCTCCAGTATGGACCTGGGGATATTTTCCGGCCTAGAAAACTAGTGGCCTATTCATGTTTTATGAGTATTCCTGTGCAGAAAAGCTAAATATTCATAAATTCAAAGTAGTATGGGATTGGAATGGGATAAATAGTATTATGAAAACAGGTGAGAAAAACAAGAGTGTAATTTTGCATACACACACACACACACATATTCAGAACAAATTGAATACTTTATGAAGCTGTACATCTTAAACGAGCTGATGCATTTTCAAAGTAATTCTGTCATCAATATTCAATCATTAAATCCTTTCTGTTTCAGTCATGAGGACCGTTTCTGCATTCTAGCTAGTAGTCTGAGTGAAGTTTGGGGTTTCTTTTCTCCTTACAATTACTTCTCAGTTAACTTTCATAATTTCTGGCACCATGACATACCCTAGACATGTGGAGACAAGGGTCATGCAAGATTTTTATCAGTGCTTCCTCTATGACTTGTGCACTTCTCTGCCAAAGCTGTTAATGAGGTTTTGAAAGGCAATCTTAACTCTTCTGATTATTTTTTCACTCCAGGTTTTATTTATTTATTTTTTGTTTATTACATTGATCTTTGATGCCAATGTTGACATGCACGTTAAACTACTCTATCTTATTTCCCTAGGAGCTCTGGTAACATAGTGCCTAAGCCACTTGACTGCTAACCAGAAGGCTGGTCGTTCAAACCCACCAGCCACTCCTCAGAAGGAAGATTGGGCAATCTACTTGCATAGTAATAACGGGCTCGGAAACCAAAGGAGGGGTCTCTATGAGTCGGGTCCAACTCGATGGCACATAACAAGAACATCTTATTTTCCTGAGTTGGGTTTTCCTCTTTCTACCATCAAACTCCCAGATTTTGGCTTTGTTGTCAACTATTATTTACATTAAAATGTTGATATTCACATTGACCAGAGTCTTTGCTACTATCTGTAAGATTTAATTTCAACAATGGGTGACATGTCAATATCCAGTGGAGAGCAAGTGGTATATATTAAAGAACAAAAAGATTGTTCTCACCCAGAGGCCAGCTATTAATGTTAACACCTTCCATTAAACTATACAGTATTTTATATTACCAGTTTATATAAAACTAAAAACCAAACTCACTGCCATCGAGCCAATTCTTACTCATAGCAAGTCCCATAGAGTTTCCAAAGCTGTAAATCTTTATGGAAGCAGACAGCCTCATCTTTCTTCTGTTGGGTTTGAACCACTTACCTTTTGGTTAGCAGCCAAATACCTTAACCACCACACCACCAGCGCTCTTTATCAGTTTATATATGTTGTTGTTATGTGTCGTCAAGTCAGACTCGACTCATAGCAACCACTCCTTGGGTTTCCGA
>NW_006923389.1:44664-46508 GCF_000298275.1 Orycteropus afer afer | reverse complement strand
TTTCTTCAAATAAAACTTCAGGGTTGAAATTTGACTTAAGATGGATGACAGCTTGTTGGCTTCATGGCAACTTTTCAGCACACAGATGTGGCTATGAGGACTCTCTCAAAGCTAGAATGTCTAAATAAATGGCTCTGGCTTGGGAGTGATGTCAGGAATCTTAACGTCAAATAGAATTCCAAACGAAGCACTAGATTCTTCTTATACACACATATAATTTAGGAGAAGGTTGGTGACAGTTGTTTTGCTTCTAAAGTAAAGGCTAAAGTGGAATCCAAAGCATTAACATGTAAAGGGAACAATGCAGTTCAGTGACTTGGGAGACTACTTTTGCCCTCATTGGTACTTTTGCTGTATGGCGTTACTGATGTTCTGTGATCACAGAGGTTGCAAATGCACAGATATGGGGCTGTGGTAGCATGTTAGTTCTGTCACTCCTGTAACATTAACGAAGTCATTCAACATTTTAGGCCTTCAAATTATCACCTGCAAAATATGGCCAAAAGTCCCTGCATTTTTTACAAGAATATAATAAAGAGTAAATAAGTTACCATATATTTTGCATGTAACATATTCATGTAAATAACATCCCTATACATATAACATGCATCATGCACATAAGAAACTGATGTGAGAGAGGATTGTGCAGTTTTTTAAAAAATATATAACATGTACATTATTTATGTAAAAATAAAGTACTTGTGTAGATACATTTTGGAAGTAATAAGCAATTATACACATAGAGTTTGTTATCATCCACTCATTTATTCCTCCACTAATTCAATATTTATTAGGCATCTATTATGTGCCTAGGAAGCTTTTATTTTTTTTTCTTTTCCTCTGGTTATTGAGGATCTCTCTTGTCCTCCCAGGCCACCCCCTTGCCATCCCCTGCCCCTATATCCTGATTATCTCCAACACATCCTTCAAAACTCTGGTTAAATACCACCTTGTCCGAGATACTTTTCCTGTCCAATCCCAGTGTATGACCCTTTCTTTACAGCTAATCCTCTACAAAGAGCCTACCTAGAATTTTACTGTTATCATGTTTAATTTTTAGACGTCTCTCTTGTATTTTTAAGACCTTTGCTCTCAAAGATTTCAATATGTTAATTTTTATATTTCCATTGCTGAGCAGAGAGTCCTTAGAGAATTTAAATGTTTGATGGAGGCAATATGGGAAAAGAAATCCAATATGTATGGTCCAGATTGTTTCAACGTCAATGCAGATATGGGGGGTAGAATTTTATAGGGGAGGCTGAAGCCTATAATTTATACATCATGGGGATTCATGCCTGTCCAGGCATGTCTAATGAATTAGTCACATGGGTGACAAGAGTTTTGTTAACAGGAAAGACTTAGGAAATTTCTTCAAAATAATTCATTTCAAAGGAATCCTTAATCATGCAGGGAAGTTTAGTCTTAATCTATTAGTGGAGGAATAATTCTAATTCCTGTGTAGTGTCACACTCTGGTGTGTCTAAGAAACGCCACTTTATGGACTCATTTCTAAATTTTAAGGGAATATGAGAATAAACTCTCAAAGAGATGATTTCACTGAAATGTCTTTATGAAAGAAAAGCAGAATTCAGTAGGGCTTGACCACTCCCAACGTGTGCCCCTCCCACCCCACTGAACATTTATCTGCTGACTGTGACATGCAGGGCTTCTCTCTCTTTCTCTCCTATTATAGTGTGTCACCAAGCAGAAGGTCTGCATTGCTGGTTGTACTTCTCCTTCAATATGTCAAAATTCTGGCTTTGATTTCTTTTCTTTTTTTTTATTATTAGGATTTGGGTGAAGATTTACAGAGTAAATTCACTTTTCATACAGCAGTTCACATA
>NW_006923389.1:20612-26452 GCF_000298275.1 Orycteropus afer afer | reverse complement strand
CAGCACTATTTACAATAGCCAAAAGATGGAAACAACCTAGGTGTCCATCAACTGAGGAATGGATAACCAAACTAAGGTACATACACACAATGGAATACTATGCAACCCTAAAGAATAACGTAGAAACTGCAAAACACCACACAATGTGGATGAACTTGGAGAACATTATGCTGAGTGAAATAAGTCAATCACAAAATGACAAATATTGTATTAGTCTGGTATTGTAAAAGTCAAGGAAAGGTTTCTATACAGAAGGAAATTTTCTTTGTTGGTTACCATCGTTGAGAGGGGAGGAGAGGGAACACTGTTAGATAGGTAGAGATAAGTATTGATTTGGGTGTAGAGAAGGGCAGTGTACCAAATGTGAGTGATCAACATGGTGGAATTGAGGAAGAGGAAGACCTAGAGAGGTACATGGGAGGTACATACAACAAAGATGAACCCTTTTGCACATTCAGTACTGCATTATCATCAGTGAAGGCAAACATGGGTATGCGGGTGGATGGATGGGTGTACAGGCTGAACTATTAGGCATGTCTATAAAGCAGGGAGTGTACCCAAGACCATGTATGGAGCTGTCAGACAATGATCCTAGAAGAGTATTTGTATGATCTGAATTCCCAGGTGTATAGTAGAGCTGAAAAGGGACAAGGTTTTAATCACTTCTTGGTTATACCCAGCTACCCAGAGAGACCTATAGTTGAACCTGTGGGCTTGGGACCATAGCCACAGGGGATACCAAGCTCAATTGCTCAATTGGCATAACATACTACACAAAACATTGTTCCACCTCCTACTTTGGTGAGTAGCGACTGGGATTTAAAAGCTTGCAAGCAGCCATCTAGATGCAACGATGGGTCTCTCCTCATCCAGAGCAAAGAAGAATGAAGAAAACCAAAGATTCATGGAAACAATTAGTTCTAGTGACTGGTACACCATGAGATCCTCATCCTATACAACTATAAGATCAGAAGAACTAGATGGTGCCTGGCTACCACTGTCAACCACTCGGAGGGGGATCTATGTAGGAGATCCTGGATAGAGAGAGAGAACAATGTGGAACAAAACTCAAAATCATTTGGAAAAAAAAGGAGACCAGGTTTTCTGGTCTGATAGAGCCTGGTGGAACCCCTGAGATTATGTTCCCTAGCTGCCCTTCAGGTCTGGAATTGAACCCACTCCTGTGGCTTCCAGCCAAACAAAAGACAGGCAAGGGAGTTCAACATTTACATGAGGAAGATACACTCCTTGGAGAGAACAATCATGGGAGAAAGAAGGGCTGTTTATGCACAGGGAGACAGCACAGGGGGCAGGACCGCATGGAGGGATGGACACAGGAAAGAGGTGACTGTCAGGAGGAAGTGGGAGGGGAGCTGTTGCATTGGAGTAAATTGTAGTCAATGTCATGAGACAAAGTGTATATGAACTCCTGTATGGAAAGTGAATTTGCTCTGTACATTTTCACCCGAATTACAATTAAAAAAAAAAATTGCATGATTTGCTTTAGCATCTGGGCCTTCCCATAAAGCAGTATCTTGATTAAATTCACAGCCTTTTCTTTTCCGTTGCTCCTTTTCAGATTCAGGAGCTTCATGCTGATAGCAAGCTAGATCATGCCAGATGATGGGATTCTTTCTGAGGTCTTCACTAATTACATCACAGGATCTGTCTGGTGGGCAACTATTGCAAAGACAACATCTGCCATGGACAAATGGTTCATTATTGCAGTGTTTATATAAGAAGCGCTCATCATATAAAAATGGTGTCATTTTTAAACAGGAGCTGACTGAGTAAATAAAACATGGCCAGGTGCAGCAAAATAAATAAATAAATAAATAAATAAATAATTTCCCAAGAAGGGTTCATCAATAGTTTAATATGTTGATGTGGTAAGCCCCTTATGCTAGTGAAGCGTGTTCAGAGTAGGGGAACATGAAAACTGGCAGGCAAAATTGGCCTATTACCAGAGCCCATCCATAGGCCAGTGGTGGGATCACGATAATATTCAGTTTATACCCAATCCCTTACTTCTTCTTTAGGGGTTCTGGTGGAATAGTGCCTAAGGCATTTGACTGCTAACCAGAAGGCTGGTGGTTCAAACCCACCAGCCACTCCTCAGAACGAAGGTTGGGCAATCTACTTCTGTAGTGATACCATCTTGGAAACCCAAGGAGGGGTTGCTATGAGTCAGATCTACCTGGATGGCAGTGTGTTTGTTTGTTTTTGTTTTTTTGGGGGTACTTCTTCTTTAGAGGCTAGTTGCTGATATTTGCCAAGAGTTTTAATAAGGTTAGAAAATAGGAAAAATTAAAAATACATGGAATCAGCCAAATTGTGTTTAGTTTAATATGTTCTAATGTCTTTTAAACCCACCAGCCACTCCTCAGAAGGAAGGTTGGGCAATACTATTTCCGTAGTGATACTGCCTCGGAAACCCAAGGAGGGGTCGCTATGAGTCGGGGCCGACTCCACGGCAAACAACAACAACAACAACAATGCCTTTTAAAAATTAGAATTAGAGTTTAGAATTTTAAGAGGGGATAGATAATTCTTCCATCCTCTTCTCTTCATTCTGGCTATGGCAGGAACTACCGCAAGTGGATTGTAATGCTGCCTGTTTAGAAATCATAGCAGCTAAAGCATTTCCCTTTACTTCCTCCATCTGAGGTGCATTCTTAGGTTGAAGTGCATGAATTTTGACTACTGCTATGGAAGCAAGAGAACCTCTACAAGGTTAGAAACCAAAGGACTATTTTTAATTTTTAATCTGAGTTCCTGAAGATTAAAATCCCCTCTGCTTCCACATCTCATCTTGAGATCATGAACCATTCCAGATCCATACTTCCAACCTGTGTAAGTTTTTACAGATTGTCCTGAGGTCAGTTTACAAGCGCTGGAGAGTACAATTAAGTAATTAATTTGGCTTGTTGAGCAGCAGTTACTTCAGAAAGGGAAAGAACAAAAAATAAAAGCACTCTTCGATACTTTCATAGAAGTAGTGACAGCGAAACGTCCTTGATAAGGAGAACTAGAAAGATTTGGTTTGAAAATATGACCCATCCACAGAAAGTATTAAATCAGGGTTGAACATCGGAGTTTCCTGTGAAATCTGTCTAGGGATAAGTAGCTGGTCTGTTAAATCAAGACAGTCATAAGAGAGTGCATCCACATCGTTAGGTGGGGTTAGGAGGTGGGGCTGGGTTTAAAAAATCCACCATGTGCAGATGCATCATGTTGGATGCTTCCAGGAGAACGTCATATGATGTTATTCTACTAGCCAATAAATATCGAGTTTGGGAAAATTTTAAGATAAGGGCCACAGCATGGGCCAAACTCCCTGCCACTGAGTTGATTCTGACTCATAGCTACTCTTCCTTGGGTGTCCAAGGCAGTATCTCTATGGAAGTAGATTGTTCAGTCTTCCTTCTAGGTGTGGCTGATGGGTTTGAACCACCAGCCTTTTGGTTAACAGTCAGATGCCTTAGGCACTAAGCCACCAGAGCTCCCCTCATGGGGAACATACACATCTAAAATTTCCCAAGTACAATATCAGCAATGGCTTCTGCTAACCAGGCTGCCACAACAACTGTCCTAAGGCATGGGTGATATCCTCTGGCGACTGCATCTAATTGTAAGCTGTAGTATCCATGGGCCACTGCTTCCCCCATGTGTGTGAGTAAGGACCCCCAAGCATTTCTAGCTGCTTCAAGGACATATAAGGAAAAAATCTAATTTATAATTGGGAAATACTAAGGCTAGAATAATGAGAAGAGACTCCTTTACTCTAGAAACATCTTGAATAGCCTCTTCAGGCAACTGAAATGGGTTACATGTGGGCCCCTTTAAAAACTGATATGAGATTGGGCCTAAAACTCAAAAACTCACAGCCATCGAGTTGGATTCTACTCATAGTGACCCCTCCTTGGGTTTCCAAGGCAGGATCACTATGGAAGTAAATTGACCAATCTTTCCAAGGAGTGAAGTGGCAGGTAGGTTTGAACCACCAGTCTTCTGGTTAGCAGTCAAATGTCTTAGGCACTACGCCACCAGAGCTCCCTGGAAATTGGGCCGTCAGGGAGAAATTAGGAATTCAGCCATGACAATTGGCACGAAGCCCAAATAATCCACTCAAATGCTTCTTAGTGGTAGGGATAGGGAAAGCTTAAATTGCCTCCTTTCTTTTTGGATCTATGGAAATTCCTTGTGCTGAAATGATATGCTCTAAGTATTTCACTGATGGCAAAGCCAATTGTGGGCCACAACAGCACAGTGGCTAAAGCACTCTGCTGCTAACCTAAAGGTCAGCAGTTCAAACCCACCATTTATATATATATATTAAATGCATCTCTCAAAAATAGGTTCTAGGTATATTCCCTTCCTAATACTTTCTCAGAAAGACAGAGAGGGTACTAATCAGATGGTTTATGAAGTTGTTTTCATGGAACAGTTGTATCTTAGAAAGATGACTACAGTGTGCTGCATTGTGTGAGATAGGAAAGAGCAATACACACAGTAACAAATGTCCTTACACAGGCTTTCACCCATCAGTCAATACTACCTCCAGATTCAGTTCATCACTATTAAGGTGAAATTATTGTGAGTGGAGTTTTTTTTCCCCAATATTATTATTATTATTATTGTGATTTGTGTGCAAATTTACAAAGCAGATGTATTTTACTCTCAATAGTTCATACACATTTTGTCCCAAAGCACTGATTATAATCCCAACCATAAACAGCTCTCCTCTCAGTGACTGCTCCTTCCCTGTGTCCTTCTTACCTGTGCATTCCTAATTCTAGCTTTCCCTCTATGCAAATACTGCCTTTCTGATTTCTCACGGTTGATTTTTCTAAGAGATGCATCTCCCTGGGGTAGGTGTGTGCTGCTAGACTGAGAGCTAATCCATGGAAGTGAATCCAATTTCAGATCCAAAGAATAACCTGGGGCCATAGTCTCAAGGGTTTCACCAGTCTCTGTCCAACCAGTAAATATGGTCCTTTTTGTGTTTTTGAATTTTGTTCCACATTTTTCCTCCCACTCTATCCAGGATCTCTAATTTTGATGCCTTTGTGTACAGAGAATTATCGGTGAAAACATTTCTTAAAGCTGTTTGACTTTGGAGCTTTTTTTTGGCATTGTTTAGTTTTTAGAATTGCATTTCAATAGCTTGTTCCTGTGAGGAAAGTGCTGCTGTCAAATGATTTCTTTTAAACTGTAGGCTGATGTTAAATAGAGGCTCATTCCCACACAGGCCTTATGGGAACCATTCATAGCCTCACCTAACTGATTCTCACTGAAGGCTCCTGTGGCTTCCCTGAGACAATCAAGACACTCATCAAACTATTTACGATCTATGCCCATTAAAAGTCAAAGAATCACGTAGAATGCTTAAGTGTGGAAAGTATCAGAAGACGGCTTGACTGCAATAGGACATGACTAGAGCAAGGAGAAAATGTAGGGAAGACATTTTATCGGCCCATGCTCTAATTCTTCAGTGATATGATCTTTCTGGCTCATATTCGATATACACTTAGGTCCTCATTTTGTTTTCTTTTCTTTAGGTACACATATATGTATTTCATTTTGGAATTAGAGGCCCTAATCTCTTCCCTTCTAGCCCAACACTTCTTGTTACCATTCCCAGGGGCCACATGAAAGAATAAGTGGGACTAAGTTCTTTTAACTTTTTCCAAAACCATCACAAATTTCTGTAGAATTTCCACAGTAGGCCTTGGTTAGTAAATTGCACATACTTGTTGAATGTTAAATCACACTGAAGAGTGGAGACAGCTCATCACTTTTGGGTGGAAAATTACTTATAGAAGCTGGGGACAGTTTAA
>NW_006923389.1:19760-20232 GCF_000298275.1 Orycteropus afer afer | reverse complement strand
AGTCAACTCAACGACAGTGAGTTTTCTTTTCTTTTTTTTTTTTTTTTTTTAGTTGGTTAATTCACCTGAATGAAGTTAGTAGCCTAAACACAGAATGACTTACATAGATTGGCATGGATTTTTATGGGACCAGTACCAGGTTTTTCATATCAGGGACTCTGTAAAGCACAAGTTTGTACAATTTATAAGGTAATAAATGTTTCATTAGCTACACTTTCCAGGAGAGCCACAGCAGCTTTTTCTGTTTGTTTATTTTTTCTTTTGTTGTTTCTGTTATTGCTATTATCACAGTAAATAGTGTTCCCAAATGTATTTGAGTAAGTAACTCCTTAATCAAGGAACTTCTTATGCCAAGTTGTCAACAAAACATTTTTCGGAAAAGCCACACATAAGGATAGGGACATCAACTGTTCCACAAAAAGACAGTTGCATAATTCTCTCCTTACCACCCCTCACAGAAACAGCCCTTGCA
>NW_006923389.1:18557-19218 GCF_000298275.1 Orycteropus afer afer | reverse complement strand
TCCTACAGAGATCTTCCTCTGAGTGGTTGATAGTGGTAGCTGGGCACCATCTAGTTCTTCTGTTCTCATAGTTGAATAGGCAGAGGATCACATGGTGTACCAATGGCTTGGACTAATTGCTTCCATGAAGCTTTGGTTTTCTTCATTCTTCTTTGCTCTGGATGAGGAGAGACCCATTGTGGCATCTAGATGGCCACTTGCAAGCTTTTAAGATCCCAGTAACTGCTTGCCAAAGTAGGATGTGAAACAATGTTTTTGTGTAGTATGTTATGACAATTGAGCTTGATGTCCCCTGGGACCATGGTCCGAGCCCACAGGTCCAACTACTCTCTCCTGCCAGGTAGCTGGATGAGGCCAAAAAGTGATTACAACCTTTGATCCATCTGGATTTTGTTTTTTGTGCATGGTGTGAGGTACAGATTTTGATTCATTTTTCTGAAAATGGATATCCAGTTTTTCCAGCACCATTTGTTATACAAATATTCTTTTCCCCATTTAATGGATTTCGGCCTTTTGTCAAAGGTCAGATGACTGTAAGTCAATGGATCTATTTCTGGGTTCTCAAATCTATTCCATTGGTCTATGTGTCTGTCATTAAACCAATACCAGGCAGTTTTGACTACTGTGGCTGTATAGTAGGTTTTGAGATCCAGCAGTGTGA
>NW_006923389.1:16062-17207 GCF_000298275.1 Orycteropus afer afer | reverse complement strand
TTCTTCTGGTCTCATAGTCGTATAGGCTGCAGATCGGATGGTGTACCAGTGATTTGTGTAGTATGTTATGAGCTTGATGTCCTCTGTGACTATGGTCCCAAGCCCACAGTTTCAACTACTTGGTTCCTCTGGGTATCTGGCTGTGACCAAGCAGTGACTACAACCTTGCCCCTTGCCAGCCCCATTATACACCTGGGAATTCAGATCATACACATAAAGCTATTGGATCACTTTTGGCCAACCCTATACCTGTTCTTGGGTGTGCTCTCCACTTCATATACATACCTAATATTTCAGCCTGTGCACCCATTTATCCACCCATATACCCATGTTTGCCTTCACTGACCATGCCGTACTATATGTGCAAAAGGTTTCATCTTTGTTGTCTGTACTTCCCACATACCACTCTATGTCTTTCTCTTCCTCAATGCCACTATATTAATCACTCCCATTTGGTACATTGCCATTTTCTTCACCCAAATTAAAACTTACTTCTATCTATCTAACAGTAATCACTCCCCACCCCTCCCACCCCTGGTGACCAACAAAGAAAATGGTCTGCCATAGATAAACATTTACTTCACTATTAGAATAATGGACTAATACCATATTTGTCCTTTTGTGATAGACTTATTTCACTCAGCATGATGTCCTCCAGGTTCATCCACATTATGTAGTGTTTTTCAGATTCTACATTATTCTTTAGAGTTGCATAATATTCCATTGTGTGTAGGTACCATAGTTTGGATATCCATTCCTCAGTTGATGGACACCTAGGTAGTTTCCATCTTTTGACAATTGTAAATAGTGCTGCAATGAACATGGGTATGCATATGTCTGTTCTTGTCATGGTTCTCACTTCTTTAGGGTATGTACCTAGTAATGGAATAGCTGGGTCAAATGGTATTTCTAGTTCCAACTTTTGAAGGAATCGCCATACTGGTTTCCACGATGGTTTTACCATTTTACAGTCCCACCAGCAGTGTATGAGAATCCCAATCTCTCCACATCCTCACCAGCATTTGTTATTTTCTGTCTTGTTGAATTTTGCTACTAGTGCTGGAGCAAAATGGTATCTCATTGTTTGGATTTGCATCTCTCTAATAATTAGTGATCGTGAACATTTCTTCATATGTTTGTTGGCT
>NW_006923389.1:14699-15500 GCF_000298275.1 Orycteropus afer afer | reverse complement strand
TCCCCATTTAATGGATTTTGGGCCTTTGTCAAAGATCAGCTGACTATAGGTCGATGGATCTATATCTGGGTTCTCAAATCTATTCCATTGGTCTATATATCTGTCATTAAACCAATACTGGGCAGTTTTGACTACTGTGGTTGTAACTATTGTAAACGGTATTGAATTCCTTATTCCTTTTTCAGCAATCTCTTTGCTGGTGTAGAGGAATCCAAATGATTTTTGGATGTTGATATTACATCCTGCCACGATACTAAATCTCTCAATAGTTCCAGTAGATTTTTGACTGAGTCTCTTGGGTTTTCTAGGTATAGAGGCATATCATCTGCAAATAGGGATAATTTGACTTCTTCCTTACCAATTTGGATGCCTTTGATTTCCCTTTCTTGTCTTACTGCCCTGGCTAGGACTTTCAGTACAATGTTGAATAGAAGTGGTGATAGCAGGCATCCTTGTCTGGTTCCTGTTCTCAAGAGAAATGGTTTCAGTTTCTCTCCATTGAGAATAATGTTGGCTGTTGGTTTTGCATAGATGCCCTTTATTATGTTGAGGAATGTCCTTTCTATACCAATTTTGCTGAGCGTTTTGATCAGGAATGGGTGTTGGATTTTATCAAATGCCTTTTCTGCATCAATTGATATGATCTTGTGGTTCTTCTCCTTTGTTTAATTTATGTGGTGGATGACATTGATTGTTTTTCTGATGTTGAACCATCCTTGCATGCGTGATATGAACCACACTTGATCACGATGAATGATTTTCTTGATATGTTGTTGGAGTCTATTGGCTAGGATTTTGTTG
>NW_006923389.1:13777-14599 GCF_000298275.1 Orycteropus afer afer | reverse complement strand
ATGTTGTTGGAGTCTATTGGCTAGGATTTTGTTGAAGGTTTTTGCATCTATATTCATGAGGGATATTGGTCTGTAGTTTTCCTTTTGAGTGATGTTCTTTCTTCTTTTTTAATGTGTGCATTTATTGCTATAAATTGGCCTCTGATTACTGCTTTTGCTGTGTCCCAAAGATTTTGGTATGCTGTGTTTTCAGTCTCAATTGATTCAAAGAATTTTTCAATTTCTATTTTTATTTCTTCTCTTACCCAGTCTTTCCCTAGGAGGATATTGTTCAGTTTCCATGTGTTTACTCTTTTTCTGTTGATCTTCCTATTGTTGATTGCTAATTTGATAGCATTATGATCTGAGAAGATGCCTTGCAGTATTTTAATGTTTTTAAATTTATTAAGGCTTGCTTTATGGCTAAACATATGGTCTATCATGGAAAAAGTTCCATGTACACTGGGGAAGAATGTATATTGTGTTGCTGTTGGGTGAAGTGCTCTGTAGATATCCATAAGGCTCAGTTGGTGTAGTGTATTATTTAGCTCTTCTGCATCTTTATTGAGTTTTTTTTTCCAGTTGTTCTATCTTTCCAAGAAAGTGGTGTATTAAAGTTTCCCACTATGACTATGAAGTCATCTATTTGGCTTTTCAACTCTTTTAACGTCTGATTTATGTATTTGGGGCCCTTTCCTTGGGTCCATAGATATGTATTATAGTTACATCTTCATGTTCAATCGATCCTTTAACAATTATATAATATCCTTCCTGGTTTCATATGGTGATTTTTGTCTTAAAGTCATTTTGATCAGAAATTAATATTGCCACTCCTGCTCTCTT
>NW_006923389.1:12479-13139 GCF_000298275.1 Orycteropus afer afer | reverse complement strand
CTGGGTATATAATTCTTGGTTGAAAATTTTTCTCTTTCAGTGTTTTATATATACCTTCCCACTGTTTTCTCACTTGCATGGTCTCTGCTGAGAAATCAAAGCTTATTCTTACTGGCTGACCTTTTTAAGTAACTTTTTGTTTTTCCTGTGGTGCTCTCAAGATTCTGTCTTTGTCCTTGGTTTTGGTGAGTTTGATGATGATAAGTCTCTGTGATTTTCTTTTGTTTGGCGTTCGTTGGATTTCCTGAATGGATATGTTCACCTCTTTCATCATATCAGAGAAGTTCTCCTCTGGCAAATCTTGGACGATTTTCTCAGTGGTTTTATTTTTCTCTTCCTGTTCTGGAATTCCAGTGACACATAGATTATTTGTTTTAATGGTGTCCAACATGAACCTTAGGCTTTTTTCATTTTTTTTTCTGATTGATCCCTTTCCAAAAAAGTATTCAAGTTTTGTCTTCAATCTCATTAATTCTGTCTTCCATTTCATCAATTCTACCCCTTTGCCCTTCCAATGTGTTATCTGTTTTTGACAATTTAGTATTAATCTCCTGGATTTTTATCTGTAGATTTAGAATCATTTCTAATTTTTCGTTTATTTTGTCACTTTGTTCTTGTATTTTCTTCCAAAATTCTAAGTTTTTTTCTGTGTTTTCTTTG
>NW_006923389.1:9446-10815 GCF_000298275.1 Orycteropus afer afer | reverse complement strand
AAACAAACAAAAAATAAAAATAATAAAAACAAGAAAAAGAAAAAGAGAGGGAAAAAAATAAGGTGTAAACTAGGACCTCTTCAGTCGTGTAGTGCAGGTCCGTAGAGTTCTTGGGGTTACTGAAATGCAGAACCTCTTCTTAAGCCCTTGGAATCTGGTAGAGAGCTGTCTCTTTAGGTTGTCTCTAGCTGCTGGTTATGTGTTGATTTGTTTTGCCTTGGTTTTATGGTTTAATATTTTGAAAAGGTGAATCTGGTGGGTTTTATTTTATTATTGCTTCAGGTGTGTTGGGTCACTCTGCTGTTTTCTTTGTGATGGTGGAATCACTGTGTGTAGAGTGGATATGTTTTTCTGTTTGTCATAAAGAGGGTTTAGAATTTGAAGCGGGAGGTTTTATGGTAATTGGCTGAATATGGTTTCTTCTATTGAATGAATGAAGTTATTGGTGGAGAGAGTGGGAGCAGAAGAAGGAAAGCTTGGTGTTGCTAGGGTCTGTTTCTAGGGCTTTGAGCAGGCTATTATTGGTGACATATTTATTTGCAAGACCATAGCTCAACCCCAGGAAAGACTCCTATTGTTAGAGGGTTGCAAATTTCTGCCAATTTCAGGCACATTCAAAGACCCCGCCTCACGCACCCACAGCACCAAAGCATGGCTCCAAGGCAAAATTTGCAGGACCACACTCAGCTGTGGTTTCTTTGCTCTCCATGTCCCATCTGCCTGTGGTGCTGACGCAATCCTGCTAGACCACTAATGGCCAGCTCTGGAGTTTGTCTGTGATACCGCCCACCTGCAGTGCCAAAGATATGTGCAATTTCAGCCATGTTGGAGTCAAGGGAGTACCTGCTAGTGACCTCCAGTTCCGATATCTGTGGCAAAGAAAAGCATGGTGTCTCCCAGTCTGACCCAAGCCCGCTTTGTGATCCACTGGGAGAGAAGGAAGCTAGTCTTTCTGGTGCAACAGTGAGATCTCCACCTGAATCTCAGCAGTGCTGCCTGTGCCCACCTGCACCCAGACGACCCAGATGACCCAAATTACCAACAAAATCAGCCACTGGAGGTAGGTCTCTGCCGCTGCCTGCTGGAATATTGTAGTGTTTGCTGGTATGCTGTTGGTATGCCTTCTTGGCTCGGGAATCTCAGGTGGTCTCCCTCACCTGGCAGACAGTGACTGCCCCAAGAATGTCTGCAATGGTCTCTCCCAGGTGCCCGTCCATCCTCCGCCAGTGGCTCTTTCCTAAATAATCTCCCTGTGCCACTCCTCCAATTCTGCTCCTCTGTGTTTGGTGCGCTCTGACTCAGTGAGCTGTTCAGAGCACCAAAGTTCCTAATCCAAACTGTTGTACCTAGTTTTCAAAGTCCTGAGATG
>NW_006923389.1:7276-8556 GCF_000298275.1 Orycteropus afer afer | reverse complement strand
AAATTATTGACCTCTGATCGCTGCTTTTGCTGTGTCCCAAAGATATCAGTATGTTGTGTTTTCATTCTCATTTGATTCAAGGAATTTTTTAATTTCACTTTTTATTTCTTCTCTTACTCAGTCATTCTAAAGGAGAGTATTGGTCAGTTTCCATGTGTTTACTCTTTTTCTGTTGATCTTCCTATTGTTGATTTCTAATTTGATAGCATTGTGATATGAGAAGATGCTTTGCAGTATTTCAATGTTTTTAAATTTATTAAGCCTTGCTTTATAACCTAACATATGGTCTATCATGGATAATGTTCCATATGTACTGGAAAAGAATGTATATTGTGCTGTTGTTGCATGAAGCGCTCTGTAGATATATATGAGGTCAAGTTGCTGGATTGTATTTTTAGTTCTTCTGTGTTTTTTTTGGAATTTCTTTCTAGTTGTTCTATCTGTGATTGAAAGTGGTGTATTTATGTCTCCTAATATGACTGTGGAGTCATCTATTTATCTTTTCAATTCTGTTAAAGTATTATTTATGTATTTTGATGCCCTTCCATGGGGTCCATAGATACTTATTTTGATTATATCTTTTTGTTCGATTGATCCTTTAGTCATTATATAATGTCCTTCCTTCTCTTCTGCTGGTTTTTGTCTTAAAGTCAATATGATCAGAAATTAATATTGCCACTCCTGCTCTTTTTGTGTTGCAATTTGCTTGATCTTTTTCCAAACTCTATTTTTAGTCTATTTTTGTCTTTGTCTCTAAGATGTGTCTCTTGTAGACAGCATATTGATGGGTTATGTTTTCTCATCCAGTCTGCAGCTCTCCATCTCTTGAGTGGTGCATTTAATACATTTATATTCAGTGTAATTATGGACAAGTGTGAACTGGTTACTGTCATTTTGTTATGTGTTTTTTCATCCTGTTCCTGGTTTCTTTATTCCATATAATTTTCGATGCTGACCTCATTTTGTTTATGAATTTCACTATCATTTCCTTTGTTGTTGTTTTAATATTTGCTAAATATTTGTGCTTGTCTTTGTTTTTATTGTGATGTGAAGGTTTATCATTTTATGTTGAGGGTGGCTTGTGATTTATAATTTTTTCACTGAGTTTAGAATAGCTCAATCTATCTTGCAACTCTCTTGACTTTCCCATCATTTAGAAATTCTGTAACTGCACAATATTTTCCTCTTTTTGGTTTGTAGTTGTCCTCCTTTGCCAATTGATATCTCTGGTTCCTTGTTTACAATCTTGTAAGCTTATTTGACTTTGGATACTACCATAG
>NW_006923389.1:3585-7128 GCF_000298275.1 Orycteropus afer afer | reverse complement strand
TTTGAGGGATGGGAGATCTGGTGGTGTAGTGTCTAAGGCATCTGACTGCTAATCAGAAGACTGTCAGTTCAAACCCACCAGCCTCTCCTCAGAAGGAAGGTTGGGCAATCTACTTCTGTAGTGATACCACCTCGGAAACCCAAGGATGGGCCACTATGAGTAAGGGCTGACTCAACAGCACATAACAACAACAACAACATAATTCTTAGTTGGAAATTTTTCTCTTTCAGGGTTTTATATGTACCACCCCATTGCCTTCTCACCTGCATGGTTTCTGCCAAGAAATCAGAGCTTAGTCTTATTGGTTGCCCTTTGTAGGTAACTTTTCATTTTTCTTGTGTTGCTTTCAGGATTCCTTCTTTGTCTTTAGTTTTGTAAGTTTGATGATGATATATCTTGGTGATTTTCTTTTGGGGTCTATCCTGTTTGGGGTTCAGTGGACTTCCTGAATGGATATATTCTCATCCTTCATCATATTAGGGATATTCTCTTCCCACAAATCTTGGACAATTTTCTCAGTGGTTTTCTTTTTCTCTTCCTGTTCAGGAATTCCAATGACACATAGGTTATTCCTTTTGAAGATATTCCACATGAATCTTAGGCTTTCTTCATTTTTTTTTTTTTTCTGATTGATTTCTTTCCAATGAAGTATTCAGGTATTTGTCTTCAATCTCATTAATTCTGTGTTCCATTCATTCAGTTCTAGTCCTTTGCCTGTTCATTATATTATCTACTTCAGAAAATTTTCTTTTAATCTGTTCTGGATTTCTATCTGTAGATTTTGTAATTTTGTAATTTTTCATTTGTTTTGTCATTTTGTTCTTGTGTTATCTTTTGAAACTGTTCTGGTGTTTTGTCTGTGTTTTCCTTAATTTTGTCAGTGTTTTCCTTGATCTGTCTCTCAATCTGTTGAAGGTACCTAAGTATAATTATTTTGAATTCCTTATCAGGGAGTTCCAATGCTCTTTCTTCCTCAGGGATGTGTTCTGGGTTTGTAACCTACTCCCTTGTTTCTATCACTTTATCTTTTTTCTTTGTGTGGACTGTGATGGTCTGTTGTCCCCAAGACATTGTGATTTTGTTGTATTTATATTTAACTGGTGATTGTATGTTGGAGTGATTTGCCCAAGATTTTATTTTTCTTTTCTTTTTTTCTTTGTGTGTGTATCTGTGTAAGCAGGATACTATGTTCCTATATTCCCTAGTTGGCAGCTTTTTTGCACTCACCATTTATCTCCTGCTGGGTGTGATAGAGAATGAGAGTGGCTGCACAGATCTCTGTTAACTGTGTGAAGAGCCTTTAAGTGTTAGTCAGGCTTTTATTGGTGGTCATGTACCATTGGCCAGTTGGTGCAGGAAGAAATGTTGGCTCTCACTCAGTAAGTGGAGCTGCAGGAACTGCAAGTGTGGTATGTCATAAGGGAACAGTTGCTGTCTCCCACTCAGACAAAAACAACCATTGAAAAAGCATAAAAAAAGTAAAAGCAAGTGAGCAAAAAAAAAAAGTAAAAAAGCAAGCAAAAAAGCTGCATAAACACATAGGAACAATCAACAAAAAAGAAGGAAAAGAGAAAACAAAAAAGAAGAAGAGAAAAGGTCATAAAAGAGAGAAAATATTTAAAGAAATTCTTTAAAAAGTGAAAAGAAAAAATGGAAAAAAAGAAAAGAAAAAACCCTGCAATACATGTAGAGGGTAGAATAAGAGAAAAGAGGTAGAATAGGAGAATAATGAAGAAAAAATAAATTGGAAAAATGCAAAAATAAAAATGAGGAATGGGGTGAACCACAAGAAAAAAAATGGTAGCCAGGAAGAGGGAAGAGAGTAAAAGTTGGAAACTAGAACCTGGGAAGGGAAGAAGAAATGATAATAATAAAAAGGACAAAAATAATAATAATTTTAAAACAGGCAAAAACAAACTTAAGGCCAAAAAAAAAAAGGGAAAAAAAAATCTGGGCAGGGCAGAGGGGGTCACCCAGGCTGTCAGAGCACACAGATGGGGATGAAATTCCTGCTGGCCCAGAAGGTTGGCGGGAGGGAGGAATGGCTTCACTTCCATTCACCAAGTGGGTGTGGAGTATAAGAGTAGCAAGGGGAATATTGCACCTTTCCAGTCCTTTGTGTCTGGAACATCCTTGCGGTCCCCAGCAAGTGAAGCCTATTCTTAGATTCCTGGAATCTGAAAGAACACTGTCAGTTCAAATATCCCAACTGTTCAAACCATTTGTAAACTTTTAAAATGGCTGCACCCTCTGGACAGCCGAAAGTCCACAACTCAGCCCATCTCCCTCTTTGTTGCTTCCTCTTTTATTCACCAGCCAGCAGTGCAGTCCTCCATGCAGCCCCTGGCTACCAGGGCCATTTTTTGCATTAATTCTTAGGTCCTAACACCACTTGAAGTATCCAAGCTGTCCATGCTGTCAGGATTGCTGACAGACTGCAGCTCCGTATGTCTCCTTTTTTGGTGTTTTCATGCCGGTTCTTCTCCTAGTTGGAGTTTAGTCTATTTCTGTATCCTTCCTTTCAAAGTTCAGGGCTCCAGGATTATCCTCTGTATCTGTGTTCATTGTTTCCCCTTTTCTTTGTTGAAGAGGGTCTGTATTGTTTGTCTGCCTATTCTGCCATCTTACCAGAACCGGATAACTTTTTTCCTTGAAACACTTTATGTGACATGCAGGATATCACAGTCTGGTTTTATTCTAGTACCTCATTGTTGCTGCTTCTGTCCCCTTTGTTGTTATTAGGTTCTGTCAAATAGGTTCTGACTCATAACTCCATCCTCACAAGTCTTTGCTATGCTTGAGCCCACTGTTGCAGATACTGTGTCAACCCATCTCACTGAGGGTCCTCCTCTCCTTTACCAAGCATGATGTACTTTTCCAGGAACTGGTCCATACTGATGACATGCTCAAAGTGTATGAGATGAACTCTCACCATCCTCATTTCTAAGGAGCACTCTGGCTGCACTTCTCCTAAGACACATTTGTTTCTTCTTCTAGAAGTCTGTGGTGTATTCAATAATCTTCACCAACACCATATAATTGCAAAGCATCAATTCTTATTTGGTCTTTCTTATTTGTTATTCAACTTTCATATGCATATGAAGTGATTGAAAATATCATGGCTTGGGTGAGGTGCATTTTAGTCCTCAAAGTGCCATATTTGCTTTTTACCACTTCAAGAGGTATTTTGCAATAGATTTACCCTACACAGTACATAATTTGATTTTTTTTGACTGTTGTTTGTATAAATGTTGATTGTGGATACAAGTAAAATGAAATCCTTGACAATTTCAATCTTTTCTCCATTTTTCATGATGTTGCTTATTCATCAAGTTCTGAGAAATTTAATTTTCTTTATGTTGAGGTGTAATCCATACTGAAAGCTGTAGTCTATGTTCATTAGTAAGTGCTTCAAGTCTTCTTCACTTTCAGCAAGTAAGGTTGTGTCATCTACAAATAGCAGAGTCTTTCTCCAGTCATGCTGCTGCATCCCTTTTCTTGGATTATTTGCTCAACATACAGACTGAATAAGCATGATGAAAG
>NW_006923389.1:1414-2860 GCF_000298275.1 Orycteropus afer afer | reverse complement strand
TTTCTTCAGATCTTTCAGCTTGAGAAATACTGAGTGTGTTCTTCCTTTTTGGTTTTCTAACTCCAGGCTTTTGCACATTTCATTATGATACTGTACTTTGTCTTCTCAAGCCACCCTTTGAACTCTTTTACATCAGCACCTCTGTTTCATATTTATTCATTTACCTTTAGCTACTCTACATTGAAGAGCACATTCCAGAGTCTTCTGACATTTATTTTGGTCTTTTGTTTGTTCCTGTTCTTTTAGTGACTTTTTTGTTTGTTTGTTTTTTTCATGTATGATATTCTTGATGTCATCCCATACCTTGTCTCATCTGCAGTCTTTAGCTTTCAGTGTGTCAAATTTATTCTTGACATGGTCTCTAAATTCAAATGAGACATACTCAAGGTAGTACCTTGATTCTCATTGATTTGTTTTAATTTTCTTCAGCTTCAACCTGAACTTGCATATGAAAACCTGAAAGATTTTTATGTGCTTTATTAACTAAGCCAAGGCATTTCACTGTGTGGACCATAACAAGTTACAGATAACATTGAATAATGAGAGTTCCACAACACTTTACTGTGATCATGAGTAATGTATATAAAGGCCAAGGGTCAGTGGTTCAAACAGATCAAGGAGATAATATGTGGCTCAAAATCAGGAAAGGTGTGCATCTGCGTTGTATCCTGTCACCACATGAATTGAATATGTATTCTGAGCAAATAACAAGAGAAGCTTCACTGCATGAAGAAGAATGCAACATCAGGATTGGAGGAAGACTCATTAACAACCTGTGATACACAGATGATACAACATTGTTTGCTGAAAACAAAGACTTAAAGCACTTACTGATGAAGATCAAATGGTACAGTCTTCAGCATGGATTATATCTCAATATAAAGAAAAAAAAAAAAAAAAACCCTCAGAACTGGACCAAAAAGCAACATCATGATAAATGGAAAAAAAAATTAAAGTTGTCAAGGAATTCCTTTTACTTGGACCCACTATCAATGCCCAGCTGTCAAGAAATCAAATGATGTATTGCCCTGAGCAATTCTGCTGCCAAAAACCTCTAAAGATGTCTTTTGCTAAAGAGTAAAGAAGTCACTTTGAATACTAAGATGTGCCTGACCCAAGCTATGGTATTTTCAATCTCCTCACATGCATGTGAAATCTGGACAATTAACAAAGAAGACAAGAGAACTGATGCATTTGAATTAGGATATTGTTAAGAATACTGAATATACCATGGACTGCCAGAAAAAGAAACAAATCTATCTTGGAATAAGTACAGCCTGAAACATCCATAGAAGTGATAATAGCGAAGGTTCCAGCAAGATGGTGGACTAGGCAGAAAGACTGCACAGACCCTGTTCAACAAAGAAAAGGGAAACCAATTAACACAGACACAGAAGATAATCTTGGACCCCTGATCCTTGAAGGGAAGGATATAAAAGTGGAATA
>NW_006923389.1:0-506 GCF_000298275.1 Orycteropus afer afer | reverse complement strand
TTACCCTTCCCTACTTTTTTTTTCTTAGTGCCCTATCCCAAGAAATTGCAGATTTTCTTGTTTTTTCTTCTTTTTTTTCCCTTTTTTCTTTTTTTGGTTACTGTTCCTGTGTGATTACATGGTGTGATTTTCATCCATGAACTTTTAGTTTTTTGATGGTTATTCAATTGTAATTTGTGTCTACCTGAGTGGGAGACAACAGTCCCCATGAGGCACAAATACATCCACACCTCCTCCAACTTCACTTACTGAGCGAGAGCCACTAACTCCTTCTCCACCAACAGACCAATGATAAAAAACAACCAAGAAGAGCCTAAATCACCTTTGGCTGCTCTTGACAAACAGTTAACAGAGATCTAAATTCAACAACACCACGATACCTCGGAAACAACAGACCATCAAAATCCACACAAAGAAGCAGGATAAAGTGGTAGAAAGAAGGGAATAGGACACTGACCCAGAACACATCCCTAAGGAAGAAGCAGCATTGGAACTCTCTGCTAAGG
>NW_006923388.1:56900-58041 GCF_000298275.1 Orycteropus afer afer | reverse complement strand
TTTTGGAATACATATATATATATATATAAAGATGGATTACTCCCAAGCTCATTTTATGAAGCAAGCATAACACTAATACCAAAACCAGGGAAAGACACCACTAAAAAGGAAAACTACAAACCGATATCCCTCATGAACATAGATGCAAAAATCATCAACAAAATCCTAGCCAACAGAATCCAACAACATATCAAAAAATAATACATCCTGACCAAGTGGGATTCATACCAGGTATGCAAGGATGGTTCAACAGCAGAAAAGCAATCAATGCAATCCACCACATAAACAAAAGAAAAGACCCATATGATTATATCAATCAATGCAGAAAAGGCATTTAATAAAATCCAACATTGAATCCTGTTTAGAGCTCTCAGCAAAATAGGGATAGAAGGGAAATTCCTCAACATAACAAAAGGCATTTTTGCAAAGCCAATGGCCAACATCATTACTAATGGAGAAAGGCTCAAGACATTCCCCTTACAAATGGGAACCAGACAGGGATGCCTTCTATCACCACTTCTATTTAAAACTGTATTGGAAGTGCTGGCCAGGGCAATAAGGGAAGAGAAATAAAGGCATACAAATTGGCAAAGAGGAAGTAAAACTATCTCTATTTACAGATGATATGATCCTGTACATAAAAAACACAAGGGACTCAATAAAAAAACTACTGAAACTGATAGAGAGGTTCAGCAAAGTGGCAGCATACAAGGTCAGCATACAAAACTCAGTTGGATTCCTCTACACCAACAAAGAGACCTGTAATAAAGAAATAAGGGAAACAATACCATTTACAATGTTTTTGTGTTGTTATGTGCTTTTGAGTCGGACCCAACTCATAGCAACCCCTCCTTATGTTTCCAAGGTGGTATTACTACAGAAGTAGATTGCCCAACCTTCCTTCTGAGGAGTGACTTTTGGGTTTGAACTGCCAGCCTTCTGGTTAGCAGTCAAGTGCCTTAGGCACTATGCTATCATTTACAATAGCTACTAAAAAAATAAAATATCTAGGTATAAACCTTAACAGAGACACAAAAGACCTATACAAAGGAAACTATAAAACATCACTATAGGAGAAAACAAAGGCACTACATAAATGGAAGAATGTGCCTTGTTCATGGATGTTGTTGTTGTGTTGTTA
>NW_006923388.1:42256-56455 GCF_000298275.1 Orycteropus afer afer | reverse complement strand
CTCTGCATATTCTGTGAGAGCGACCCATGATGCATCCACTCTGCTTTATTTATACATAAGCATATGATTACATCAATATTCTTGATATTTCTTTAAAACAATCATGTATTCTATCAAATATTCTTCTACAATAAAATCAAATTTCTCCTTATAACAATCAGTTATTAATTAAAAGTTAAAATTTTACTCTTTCCCATACCCAAAGGCATTTCCCCATGTCCAAATATATTGGATAATTAATTAGGTTAAGATCTCTTGCAGGATTAGCAAATAAACACTGAGATACATGATTCTAAAACATAATATAATTGGTAAGGTACATGATTCTAAAGAATGGTTTCTAAGGTATACTATTTTTAGGGCAAGACATTATTCCAGGAAAACAGGTTAGCAAACTTTCTGCTGGGGCAATGTTCGGCCCCAGGAACACAAAGCTGAAGCCAAGCATTCAACCGTAAGAGAGGCCTTGCCATCTCTTAACTGTAATTAGAACACATGCCTTGCAATCATGTTCTTTTGGGGGTTCTTTTTCTTGGTCTCCAACATTTCCTCCCTTTTTATTTTTTTAAATGAAGTAAATATACTCCAGTAGTTAAAGATCAAATTAAACATTGAATTAATCTCAGGACCCAAAGAATAATAAGTAGTATGATTAAAACATAATTACGTATGGTAAAAAGGGATATATAAATGTAGGAATGCTCTTCAAAGGGTTAAGACTTTTAAATTCATCAAGTATTGAATTTGCAACTTGATATGGATCAATCCTGGGTGTAGGACTATCCTTTATCCTTTGAATATCTTTATCGAATTCATGAATTTCAAAACTAATATTTGAACTATGTCAAACTCCTAATATTCTCATTTTGATTTTTTCCCAAGTGAATTCTGAAATTCACAGGGTGTGATGTCACACATATGTATTCATACTGATAATCACAATGTAATGTCTGCCTTACTCTTATCACTTCTAATTCATTTTTTAATGATAGTACTGCTTCCTCTAATATCTACGTGGAGCTTAAAATCCTGATCAATATTTTCTTGATCTACCAATGCCTTTACAGTATTTCTGGCAATCTCATTTGCATATTGAGCTGTCTGAATAGAGGATTGTAGTGCAACAGCAGCCACAGTCATAGTAGTTATCCTTGTGTCAAGAGCAGTTATGCCTGTAATCAAAAGTCCAATAAAGCGCTTAGATCTACTAAGCCCTTGATGTACTAAGTACAGTGAATGTTCTCCTGCTGAATGAAACCATCCATTTGAGATATTCACTGGTAAGATTATATAGTGTGGTTGTGTTACTATTAATGCATACTGATCAGTTGAAGTTAAACACTGAGTTAACAAACAGTTATTACAAGTCACATTCCAATAATAGTATCCTAAAGTATCATTAGTTTCAAAAAATATTTAAAGAAATCATGTTAGTATTTTTAGTACAATTACTATATCTATGTGCTATCTATATTATAAGGGCATTCGGGGGTCGAACACAGGCTTGAATGTTGATGTGATCTCCATGCATTTCTTGTCCAGTGGTGTCACTTCAAATCTAAGCAGAATGATTCACTGGGCCCACTGCTCCAAATAGTCTCCAAAGTCCTGATTGCATAGGTCCTTCTGGACCCTGTAAGATATTTTCAGGAAATTTTCCAGGAATGCATCTTGTGTCTGAGTCAAATCTGGAATACAGTTAAAGCTAGTATAGTCACCCCAGTCTAAAAGGTACTTTGGATCCCAGTGTGACTTGGGGTTAGTGGTTAGTGATAAATTTACTTTTCTGGAAAATGGTAGATGACATCTAAACCAAGGTGGACGGCCTTCCCAATTCTTGGAAATATTAGGACAGTATGACACAGGGGGTATAACCTCAGGTTGATTATTTAAATTAATGTCTGCATTATTGCCATTTGTAGAAAATTTTTATATTCCCCAATAAGCATGTTGGTTAGAATATTCTAATTCTTGTAGTGGTGCGTACCAATCCAAACATGATATAGCACTAAGCAAGTTTTTAAGTACATAAAAAAATATCATTTCTGGACACCCAGCACACTTTTGGTATTAACTTTAGGCCCAGTAAGGGACTATAATTATTTTGAGTAAAACAAATTGGTATTTTTTGTAGTAATACCTGTATAATTCACTAAGATTTCTCCTTTTAATAATTTTCCTGTGGATTCTCTACCCTTTCCTCCAAGCCACTGGATGTCAATAATAAAAACAGAAATATCAGGATCATAATAGGTAGCAGGTCGTACCCAAGATGGATGAAATAAATATACCCAATGAGTTTCATTAGCTACAGGAGCAATTTGAATTGACAATAATGTTACCATAGCTAAAAATATCATTTCTGGGGTATGACGCTGGTTTAAACCTTGAACCATACTTGTAGCCTTATGAGATAAGGCTGTAATCTGCTTCCAAATTGGCAATGTCACTTCTCTGGTCTGATAACTCACTAGTCGTCACCTCCTCTGACGATCCTGTAGTGACAGCTGCTGAAGTCAGCGCTGGATGTGATCCATCATGTAGGATGTGTCTCTCTGGTACCCATATGGCTTTGTCGTTGTTTTCTGGAAAGACACAAGCATACCCTCATCCCCATGTTAATCGTGTATCTGGTCCCTTCCATTGACCTGTCAGAACTCTGACTCGGACTGAGATGGTGTCTTGTTTTACTCTTAAAAAATATCTATCATCAGCAGACTGCCCATCAGTATCACAGTTCAAAAGATTTAAAGTATATAAGACATTATTTAATCTTTTCATAGGGCTGTTCCAATATTCCCTTGTTACTCCTCTTTTTTCTTTTTCTAAAGAAAGTTTTATAGTTTGATGTTTTCTTTCGACTATGCCTTGGCTCTAAGGATTGTAAAGAATGCCAGTAGAAAGGTTGACAGATGATATCTGCTGATATGCTTGTAAGGGATGGGTTAATTGAGACCTCTAAAAACTTTCCAGTACCAGGAAGCATCTCAAAATTAATGGGAACATTATGTTGCTGAGTTTTCATACTTTTTTCTCTACTAAAATCATGAAAATACATTTTCCACATCAAATAACCTCCTCCCTCTAACACAGTTTTATCCAGCATATACCAATCATAAGGACAAAAAATTTCTTGAGTAATAGTTTCTATTAAAGTTTTTACAAATGGTGCTGTTGGCCCATAGGTGGTAGCAGCTTGTTTCAAATCTTTAAGATTTTTAAAAGAAATTGGTTTATGTCCTCACATTGGTTGATTAGTCTGCTGATCTATGTATTCTGTTAAAGGAAAAACATGTTTTAATTCTAATGGAATGTCCTCATCCATGGCCCTTGCCTTTTGCACCATAGCTTGTATAGGTGATAAAGGAGGCAGGTGGATGATAAAGAGTTAACTTGCTTCTCTGAGAGAGGGAAAAGGTTAAAAGGGGGAGGAGAGCAAGTGTTAGCAGGCATGGTTGCAGCTGAAATAATCTGATTAAAAAACAGATTTAAAGAAGGTTTTGCCTGACTTAAAAATGGATTTAAGGAAGGATATAACTTCTCTTCCTTAACTTCTGAGTGTTCAGTTTCTAACTTCCGTTTAACTATTTCTTCTTGTGATTTTAACTCTTTTAATTTTGAATCTGTATCTACATTTTTCTCCTTCCCTACTTTAGAATCTATGCCCACACGCATTCCCTTATCTGATTCTAAACACAGTTTTAAGATATTCCAAATAGAAAATACACATTCGGGAAAATTCTTCGGCCCATGTTCTTTTAAGCGCTCTTTCATTTGTTGACCAATGGTCTCCCAAGCTTTTAAATCAATGGTTCCTTCCTAAGGAAACCAAGGACAACAGTGATCTACACACTATAAAAATTCCTGTAACTCTTTTTTAGACACTAAAAAACATCTAGCTTGAAGTAATGTTTTAAGAATGGAAATGTAACAATCCCTTTCGTGAGATTCTGAATTCTCCATGTCAGTCTAGCTTAAAAAAAATTGATTTAATTCACCCACACTCACCCTTTGTCTGTTATGAAGATCCACTTTCCTTCAAGTAGGGTGTCCTCTTGAGGCCTGCTGCCGTTCCACCTCAGGTCCCTGTTCAGGCGCCAATTGCCATGTCTGGCAAAACCGCACAGGTCATGAAATGAAGCGACACAAAAGGATTAAAAGGTTTTTTTTAAAAAAGGAATGGGGGTCAGGCAGACATCCTGCATATTCTGTGAGAGTGACCCATGATGTATCTTCTCTGCTTTATTTATACATAGCATATGATTACATCATTATTCTTGGTATTTCTTTAAAACTATCAAGTATTCAGTCAACTATTCATCTACGGTAAAATCAAATATTTCCTTATAACAATCAGTTATTAATTAAAAGTTAAAGTTTTACTCTTTCCCACATCCCAAGGCATTTTCCCATGTCCAAATGTATTGGATAATTAATTAGGTTAATATCTCTTGAAGCATTAGCAAATAATCATTAAGATACATGATTCTAAAACATAATGTAATTGTTAAGGTACATGATTCTAAAGAGTAGTTTCTAAGATATACTATTCTTAGGGTGAAATAGTATTCCAGGAAAACAGGTTAGCAAACATTCTGCTAGGGCAATGTTCTGCCCCAGGAACACAAAGCTGAAGCCAAGCATTCAACTACAAGAGAGGCCATCATTTAAAGCAAACATTCAACCATGAGAGAGGCCTTGCCATCTCTTAACTGTAATTAGAACACGTGCCTTGCAATCCTGTTCTTTTGGGAGTCTTTTTCTTGGTGCCCAACAAGCCACAGTAGTCAAAACAACATGGTATTGCTACAGTGGTAGACAGACCAATGGAACAGAATCGAAAGTCCAGAAATAGTCCCATCCATCTATAGACAGTTGAACTTTGATAAGGTCCAAAACCCATTAAATGGGGAAGAGACAGCCTCTTTAACAAATGATGCTAGAATAACTAGATATCCACTTGCAGTAAACTGAAACAAGACCCATACTTCACCCCATACACAAAAGACAAATGTAAAACCCAAAACTATAAAATTCATCAAAGATAAAATAGTGACAAATTTATAAGCCCTAATTTAGGGCATAAGTAGACTATCAAACATAACCCCAAATGCACAGAAGGCAGAAGAGAAGCTAGATGACTGGGACCTTTTAAAAAATAAATTCTTATGCTCATCAAAAGACTTCTACAAAAGGATAAAAAAAGAACCTACAGATTGGGGAAAATATTTGCCTATGACATATCTGACAAAGGACTTACCTCCAAAATCTATAGAAAACTTCAACACCTCAATACCCAAAAGACAAACAGCCCAAATAAAAAATGCACAAGAGACTTGAACAGACACTTCACTAAATGTTATGCTGGTGGCCAACAAACACATGAAGCATTGCCTGCCATTTTCAGCCATTAGAGAGATGCAAATCAAAACAAGATGAGCTATCATCTCACCATGGCCATAAAGTTCAACCAGACAGAAGATAACAAATGCTGACGAGGTGGAGAGATTGGAATTCTTGTGCACTGCTGGTAGGATTGTAAAATGGTGTAACCATTGTGGCAAATGGTATGGTGTTTCCTTAAAAAAACTGAAAATAGGAACACCATTTGGCCTAGCAATTCCATTACTAGGAATCTATCCTAAAGAGGTGAGAGGCAGCACATAAACAGATATATGCACACCTATGTTCATCACAACACAATTCACTATAGTAAAGAGATGGAAACAACCTAAATGTCCATCAACAGATGAATGGATAGTCAAATTATGGTATATTTATACAATGGAATACTATGCTACATTAAAGAACAATGACAGATACATGAACCATCTCACAACATGGATGACCCTGGAGGACTTTATGCTGAGTGAAATAAGTAACTGTCTTCCAAATCTCTTGGCATAATCAAGGAGTGCCTCCAGTGGGGCATCCATTTGTTGAAACATCTCAATGGGTATTCCGTCAATTCCTGGAGCCCTGTTTTTCTACTTCCTTCAGTGCAGCTTTGACTTCTTCCTTCAATACCATTGGTTCTTGGTCATATGCCACCTATTGAAATGGATGAAGATCGACCAGGTCTTTTTGGTCCAGTGACTCTGTGCATTCCTTCTATCTTCTTTTGATGCTTCCTGCAACATTTAATATTTTTTGCCCATAGAATCTTTCAATATTGCAACTCAAGGCTTAAATTTTTTCCTCAATTCTTTTAGCTTGAGAAATGACAAGCTGTTCTTCCCTTTTGGTTTTCTAACTCCAGATCTTAGCCCATTTCATTATAGTAATGGGCTTTGTCTGCTTGAGCTTCTTTTTGAAATCTTCTGTTCAGCTCTTTTATCTTGTCATTTCTTCCATTTGCTTTAGCCACTCTTCATTCAAGGGCAAGTTTCAGAGTCTCTTCTGTTGTGGATTTTGGTCTATTCTTCCTTTTTCATCTTTTTAATGAACTCTTGCTTTCTTCATGGATGATGTTCTTGATGTCAATCCACAATTCTTCTGGTTTTTGGTCATTGGTGTTCAATGCATCAAATCTATTCTTTAGATAGTCTCTAAATGCAGGAGAAATATATTCCAGATCATATTTTGGAGCTCATAGACTTGTTTTAATTGTCTTCAACTTAAAGTTGAACTTGCATATGAGCAATGAGCAGTTGATGATCTGTTCCACAATCAGCTCCTGATCTTGTTTTGGCTAAAGATATTTAGCTTTTCTATTGCCTATTGCCACAGATAAAATCAATCTGATTCTTGTATACTCCATCTGGTAAATTCCACATGTATAGCTGCCATTTGTGTTGTTGAAAAAAGTAACTTGCAATGAGTAAGTAGTTGGTCTTGCAAAATTCTATCATGCAATCTCCAGCATTATTTCTGTCACCAAGGCCAAATTTTCCAACTACCAGTGATTCTTCTTTGCTTCCAACTTTTGCATTCCAGTCAGCAGTGATAATTAACACATCTTGATCACATGCTTCGTCAATTTCAGACTGCAGAAGCCAATAGAAATTTTCAATTTCCTCATCTTTGCCTTTGGTGGATGGTCCATAAATTTGAATAATAGTGACATTAACTGACCCTCCTTGTAGGTGCATGGACATTATCCTATCACTGACAGCATTGTACTTCAGGACAGATATTGAAACATCCTTTGTGATGATGAATGCCACGCCATACTTCTTCAAGTTGTCATTCCTGGCATAGTAGATCATATGGTTGTCTGATTCACAATAGCCAAAACAAATCCATTTAAGCTCACTAATGCCTAGGATATCAATCTCTATGTGTTCCATTTCATTTTTGACAACTTCCAATTTTTCTAGATTCATACTTCATACATTCTATGTTCTATTATTAATGGAGGTTTGGTGCTGTTTCTCCTCAATTTGAGTCCTACCACGTCAGCAAATGGAGGTCCCGAAAGCTTTACTTTATCCATATCATTCAGGTTGGTTCTACTCTGATGAGGCAGTTCTTTCTCAGTCATATTTTGAGAGACTTCCAACCTAAGGGGCTTGTCTACATGCACTATATCAGACTGTGTTTCAGGGTATTCATAACGTTGCTCAGTAATGTATCAGGTAGTGTTTCTTTGCAATTCATAAGGTTTCCCCTGGCCAATTCTTTGAGAAGTGGATGGTCTCCTCCTTCTTCCTAGTCTGTCTCAGTCTGTAAGCTGTATTGAAACGGTGCACCATGTGCAACCCTGCTGGCATTTGAAATAATGGCTGCACAGCCTCAAGCCTTACAGCAACACACAAATCACCAAAGTACATTAAACTGACAGATATGTTTGTCTCCCTTAGCTTTTTGAAACCTCTCTGCCCTTGCCTACCTGGATTCTGCTGCTCTGTCTGTCATATCTGGCTCTTTTCCCACTTCCTGCCTGACATTCATTGTAATTTTCAACAAATAGGAATTTATTGATGTCATTTTGTTGTGTTGCTAATTTCTTTGTTCCATATAATTTTCTGTGCTGAGCTCATTTTGTTTATGAGTAGTGTTATCATCTCCTTCATTGCTATTGTTTTAATATTTGCTAAGTATCTGTGCTTGTCCACCTTTTTATTTTAATGTGAAGGTTTATTATTTTTATTTGAGGTCACCCTTTGATTTACTATTTTCTTCCCAAGTTTAAAACAGTCTGTTTTATCTTGCAATTGTTTTTATTTCCTCACCATTTAGAAGTTCTGTAACTACACAATTTATTCCCTCTTTTCAGTCTGTAGTTGTCCTCATTTGCCAATTGTTGTCTCTGATCCCATTTTTATAGTCTAGAAAGCTTATTTTACTTTGGATACTTCTATAACTTGATTGGTTTCTGGCTTATGTCTTAATGTATGTTAACCATCAGTTGTTGTTTGCTGCTGTTGGTTCTCTGCCCGTAAGACTCCTTCAGGCATTGTTTGTAAACTTGGTCTGGTTCTTAAAAAAAAATTCCCTTAATTTCTGCTTATCTGGAAGTATCCCAATTTCATCCTCATATTTGATAGATAGTTTTGCTGGATATATTATTTTTAATTGGAGGCTGTTTTTTGTTTTTTTTTTCTTTCAGGTTTTTATATATATCATTCCATTGCCTTCTCTGGTACTGTAGTGCCTGAGGCACTTGATTCTTGACTGCTAACCAGAAGGCTGGTAGTTTAAACCCACCAGCCACTCTTTGGAAAGAAGGTTGGGCAATCTACTTCCTTAGTGATACCATCTCCGAAACCCAAGGAGGGGTCACCATGAGTAGGTCCAACTCAATGGCACATAACAACAACAACAACAATGTTGCCTTCTCACCTGCCTGGTTTCTGCCAAGAAATCAGAACTTAGTCTGATTGGTTGGCTTTTGTAGTAACTTTTCATTTTGGCCATGCTATTTTAAGGATTCTTTCTTTGTCTTTGGTTTTGGTGAGTTTGATGATGATACCCTTTTGAAGTCTACCATGTTTGGGGTTCGTTGAACTTCTTGGATGGATATCTTCTCATCTTTCATAATTTTAGGGAAATTCTCTTCCAACAAATATTCAACAATTTCCTCCATCTTTTTATTTGGAAATATCACTTGGAACATAGGTTCCTGTAATAAAATTAATTTCTGGTTGTATTCCTGTAGTCTAACCATGTTATTTAGAATAATATCTAATTCTTAAAAATGCACACATGTAAATTTCACTTAACTCTACAACACAATTGTTAATAAGAGAAATTATTCATTTAATTCAGCCTTGGGATATTATTTTTCATTTAAATTGATTAACATCAGACAACTTGAGTTAAGAGAAAATGGCAAGAATAATTTTGTACCTGGAGGAGATACAAGTAAGTTAAAAATAGCCACTAAAGATTGCCTGAGGATCTTTACCCACCCACAAATCTTGTAGCCCTAGATTGATTTTGTTGATAGATAGGGGAATAACAAGTGGCTTCCCAAATCTTTCACTAATTTTGCAGCATAAAACCATTTTATACTCACAATAAAATTTCCACAGCTACTAAGAAAATTAAAAATTAAAATACTGAAATATTTCATTTAAGAACTGTCACTCTAAAACAAACATATAAAAAAATGGTACTTTGGCACAACTCAGTATTTTTGGATTAATACTTTGGAGAATTTTTTTTTTCTCTATTTTGGAACTCAGCAAGTTGACATTTATAGCCATACATAATCCAGGAAAATACTGTTTTATTGAAAATTTTTAAATTTATTAATCATGGAGTGTTCAAGGATAAAAACAACACAAACAAACAAACAAAAAGCACCAGTGCCTTTGAGTTTATTCCAATTTGTAGTGACCCCCTTAGAGTTCCCAAGACTGTAAATATTTATGGAAGTAGATTGCTTCATGTTCTTCCCTCAGAGCAGCTGGTGGGTTTGCACTGATGACTTTCCAGTTAGCAGCCAAATGCCTTATGTATTCAATTGCCTTCAGTATTCAAGAAAGATGGTATAAAATCACTCATCAAACTAAGGTTATCTTAGAATTTTAGATAATGATCCAAAAAAACAAACATTTATGGTATAAAAATATTGTTTAGTGTCATGGATTGAATTGTTTCTCCCCAAAAGAAAAAAATTCTGTTGAGATAATATCCCTGTACCTGTGAATATGGTGCTGTTTGAAAATAATTTTTTGTTATGTTAATGAAGTTGTATCTGATTTGGGTAGGGCCTAAACCTAATCCCTTCTGAGCAGTATTTCATAAGAAAGTACAGACATAATATTGGAAGATGACATGTTAGAAGCCATCTGTAAGCCAAGAACATCAAGAAACATACTGACCAATAGAAAATCAAAGAATTAAGCAAATAAAACATTGTTTTCATGATGCACTAAATTAAGACTCTTAGTCTTCAAACTGTGATACAATACATCCCTGTTATTTAAAGACACTAAATAATCTTAGTGGTACAATGGTTAAGCATTCAGTTCCTTATCGAAAGGTAGGTATTTTTCAAACCACCAGCAGCTCCAATGGAGAAAAAATATGGTGATCTTCTCCCATAAAAATTACAACCTAGGACACTCTATTGTGCAGTTCTACTCTGTCTTATAGGATTCCTATGAGTCAGAGTTGATTCAATAGCCCATAACAATTACAACACTTCCTACCTGGAGCAACTTGTAAATAGTGCCGTTTTTAATATGTTAGCTTCAGAAAACTAAAACCTTTGGCTTGGTGGAATTTTTTAAAAAGTCAGTGATGAATGGCTATCAAAGTCAGTGATATTAACTGCTTTTGCAAATGGTGCTTGAGGTTGATTATAATATTCTCATATATTCCTCATACATGTTGCTAACACTTTCACACTGCATGTGGGAGACCCAGGTTAGATTCTTGGCCAATACATCTGTCAGGGGAGACTTGTGTGTTGCTATTATCCTGAACACATTTCTGTGGAGCTTCCAAATTAAGACAGACTAGGAAGAAAGGTCTGGTGATCTGATTCTGAAAATCAGTCGGTGAAGAACCTAGGGATCACAAAGGTCTGACCTCACTGTTCATGGTATGGCCTTGAGGCCAACCTGTCAGCAGCTAACAGCAGCATTGCCAATGTAATATTCCTTTAAGTGTTGAATGGCTATTGATTTTCAGGGAGCTCTGGTGGCATAGTGCCTAAGGCATGTGATGGCTAAGCAGAAGGCAGGCAGTTCAAATCCACCAGCCACTCCTCGGAAGGAAGATGGAGCAAAATAATTCCACAGAGATACTGCCTTGGAAATCCAAGGAGGGGTTGGATTTTCCACCTTTCTCTTTCAAATCCCCAAACATTTGGAATCAAAACCAGTTTAAGACCTTGGGGGAAATTCCCTGTTCAGTTAGTTCTCAGAAACCCTGAGGACTTCTAACTCTTCTACCAATTTCTACTAACTCTGAGATAACCTCTGTATAAAATAAATATAACATCAACTACTTTGATGAGGTTTGTGTGAAAATTAAATGAAGCAATCAATATAAAATCTACAAAAAGGTGTGTGGTGATTAATTGTTTAGTAGGTATTAGCTTAGTATCAGTGTTATCATTAAAATGAACCTTAGGACTGGTGTGATAGAGACTGGTGAAACCCTCAAGACTGGGGCTCAGAGTAACCCATCAGGCTTGGAGTTGAAATAAGTCCTGTGGCATACTCTTGGCCAAATGATAGACAGGCCTATGTGTTGAACATCTGCACTGGGGAGATATACTCGTTAGAAGAATCTACCATGAGAGCTCAGAAGGGCAACGTTTATGCAAGAGAAAGTTAGGGAGGCAGGATTGTATAGGCAAGGACATGGGGAAAGGAAGTAACCACAGGGAGGAAGTGGGAAGACAGCTGTGACACTGCAGGGAATGTAATCAGTGTCATAAAACCAACTGTGTATCAACTGTTGAATGTAAAACAAATCTGCTTTGTGAAATGTCACACAAATCACAATAAAATACTAAAGATATAAAATCAAACTTCTGGGACTTCTACCCCCTTTAACCCCTCCACTTTTCTCTGTCACACTGAGAGAGTTGCAGACCTAGGTAATATATGTAAATTTATCATGGAAGAAAAATGTTGCCCGGCCTAATTTATAATTTTCATAGGAACAAGGAGGATGATGCATGGGAAGACACGCTCAGTCTATAAAAACTGAGATGAAAATATGTTATGATTATTTTTAGTGTTATTTTTCTTGTGTTGCCAAAATGTTTCTAGCCATAGAAAATAAAGAAATCCATGAGTTAGTTTGTATTCTGAAATACAAACATGGTGGAGTGACAAATTTTAACTTACACTAAAATTTGAATGTACAAAGCAAGTATCACTCCTTTGTTTGCCTGATAAATAATCCACTCCAAGTATGACCCCCATGTGCTAGTTAACAGTTAGAAAAGAGTGAAGTTGTCAGGGATTCCACTTTACTTGGATTCACAATCAAGGACCATGGAAGCAACAATCAAGAAATCAGACGTCCCATCGCACTGAGCAAATCTACTATAAAAGACCTCTTACGCGTCAAAGAGCGAAGATGTCACTTTGAAGACTAAGATGAGGCTGATCCAAGCCATGATATTTTTACTTACTTCATATGTTTGTGAAAGTTGGACAGTGAATAAGGAAGACTGAAGAAGAGTTCATACCTTTGAATTGTGGTGTTGGCCGAGAATACTGAAAGTACCATGGACTGCCAGAAGAATGAGCAAATCTGTCTTTGGAAGAGGCACAGCTGGAATGATCTGTAGAAGTGAGAATGGCCAGACTTGGCCTCACTCACATACATTGGTCATGATGTCAGAAGAGAACAGTTTCAGGGAAAGGTTATCATGTGTTTTGATTACTTAGTGGCACTCTAACAGAAATACCACAAGTGGATTGCTTGAACAAACAGGGATTTATTATCTTAGTTTTGGAGGCTGGAAATTCTGAGTTCAAAATGCCAAGTTTTAGGGGCCTGGTGAAAGCCGTGGGCTTCAGCTCAGCCTCTGATCCCAGCCCACTGGACCGGGAGGCATCTCTTCACTCAGGAAGTTAACTACTGAGGCTGGCAAATCCAAGGTCAACAATTGAAATGGCACAGGCCCAAAATTATCAAACCACACAGTAGGCCACTGATTGAACTCATTGACTGTCCCAATATTGGCAAATGACACGGCAGGTTTCTGAATGATGGCTCAGCTACATGCAGCTGAGTCAGCTTCAAGCGTTCCAAAAAGCTTCATACCATTCCCAAAGCTGCTTATATATTGGGAGGCAGACCACATCCCTAAAGCAGATACTCAGCTGTTCATAGCAAATTCCACCATGGAGCTGATTGCCAGTCTCATCATGGGGAATAACTGCCACCAGCAGTCAGCCACTTAAAACTAGGCCAAGCCAAGTTGACATATACCCTTAACTACCAAAATTACACCCCTTGTCCACTTGACACCTGTGAAGATTTTCATTGGGTGGCACCTATATAGATCTCCTTCACTGGGTGGCCTGAGTCTCCTTGTCCATCTGAGTAGTGACCTCAGCCCCTTGGCCTGGAAGGCCTTGTTTCTCTATCTCTTGGGTATGGCAGCACAGCCCCTTCACTCAGGCAGAAGCTGTGGCCCCATCCCACTTGCCCACATAAATGAGCATCCCCACATTCCAGAACCAAGTTGGTGAATGTATGACACTTTGACAAATAGGAGGCCATGGTGATTCCACTGTCAAAGGCCATGGCCCTACCTTTTGAGAATGAGGCAGCTCTGCTTCCCATTTTCTTGGTCTCTCAGCTTCTACCCATTAATGCCCAAAGGTAACCCATTCTGCCAGGAATCTTCCTGCTCACAAGACACTCAGCTTTCTCACTCCATGAGCTGATAAGGCTGTCTCATGCCTGTCTCTCAGCTCTGCTGCTGCGGTCTCTCTGCTGGGATCTCAGGTCAAGGATGCATTCCACTTCTGTTTCCACATTTTAGGTATCTGTCAGAATAGCATCCCACTCTCAGTACCATATGTGTTAGGCTGGGTTCTGTAAAGAAGCAAAGACAATAAAGATTATATATATAGAGAGAGATACATTTATTTTAGGAAAATGACTCACAATTATCAAGCTAACAGGTCTCAAATTTCTTGATCAAACATCAAGCTGGAAGCTTTTCTCAACTCAAACAGTAACAGGGGTGATGAGTTGAAGATCACGAGGCAGAATAATGGCTGTTGATGTGGCAAATGATGAATCCAAGATCACCAGGCAGAATGGAGGATT